>NC_056525.1:68976062-69044541 GCF_019175285.1 Sceloporus undulatus | reverse complement strand
GCCTTTTGGTGTGGCAGAAGCAGCCACTGGAGGGGTCTGGCGTGAAACCTCGCCCAAGGTAGGCACTCGATCGATGCGATCATCAGGCCCTGTAGGTGAGCGAGTAACCGGAGGCTGGCACGAGACGATCGTAGCACCTGCAGTGTTGACCTCCGGATGGACAGGATCCGGTCGGGGGGAAGGCGGACTGTCCCCGACTTTGTGTCTATTAGGGCTCCTAGGTGGATGATCCTTTGGCTGGGGTGAATGGAGCTCTTCTCCAGATTGATCAGGAAGCCGTGGTCTTCCAGGGACTTGCGTATGGTGGTGGTGTCCCGGATGGCTTGAGTCATTGAAGGGGCCCTGATTAGGAGGTCGTCCAGGTAAGGGTGAACATGGAGACGTTGAGTCCTCCAGTGGGCGACTAGGGCTACCATGACTTTGGTGAATATTCTGGGTGCCGAAGAAAGCCCAAAGGGGAGGGCCCTGTATTGGAAGTGGCGCCTGCCATATCTGAAGTGTAGGAAACACCGGGAGGATGGGTGAATCAGAATATGAAGATAGGCATCCTGTAGGTCTAGAGAAGAGAGAAAGTCTTTGTGGTGAAGGCTGTCCAGAACGGTTTTGAGGGTTTCCATCCTGAATTTTTTCTTGCGGACAAAGCGGTTGACTGCTCGCAGGTTTAGGATAGCCCTCCAAGTTCCGTTTTTCTTTGGTACCAGGAAGAAAGTGGAGTAACACCCTTGACCTTTTTGAGCGTCTGGCACAGGTTCGATGGCATGAATGGCGAGTAGACGATCGATGGCTTCCAGCAGGAGGCGATGTTTGTTGGGGTCGCTGGACTTGGGAGAGGGTATGAACGTGTTGGGGGGAGTGCGATGAAACTCTATCTTGTATCCCCTGCGGATGGTGTCGAGGACCCACTTGTCCGTCGTGGATCGCTCCCAAGCCCTTGCGAATCCCTGGAGTCGGCCTCCTACTGGAGGGGCCCCGTCATGACTGCTGATTATTTTGGGTGGATTTGGAGCCTCCTCCTTTCTTGGGGGAGAAGGGGGGGCGATTTCGCTTGTTGAACTTGTTGTCACCCCATCTGGGCTTGGTGGACCTGGACTCCCTGGTCTGAGATTGAAAGGGGGAGAAGGACCGTGACGATCGAAAGGAAGATCGGTTCCTGAACTGTCTCTTGTCATCTTTCTTTTTTGACGAGGGCAAGGTTTTCTTTTTGTCCTTGCCCTCTATCAGCACTGGTTCGAGGGATTCGCCAAACAATTTAGTCCCTAAGAAGGGAGTAAAGGCCAAGTTCTGTTTGGATCTAGCGTCCACCTGCCAATTTTTGAGCCATAGCTGTCGCCGTACTGCTAGTGCCGCCACCTGGGCCCTGGCGCATTGTTGGACACTGTCCAGGGTGCCATCTGCCCCGAGAGCCAACGACTTGGTGATCTTATTGATGGTTTGTCTAACCTTGGTGTCTGCGTGGGGTAGCAGCTCCAGCAACTCCTTGGCCCACTGTAACGATGCGCGCATCGCTAGAGAGACTGTAGTGGCTGCCCTGATGGCTACCGAAGTGGCTTCGTGTACTTTCTTTATCAGTGTTGGATAGTCCTCCAGCTTGAGGAGTCGCGAGGACATGGGAGCATCACTGGTCGAGTCTCCCTCGTCCTGGGAGAGCTCTCCCTCTTCGGATTCCGAGGCCGCAGAGTCTATGCTGGCCGGAGGACCTTCGTCCTCTGAGGAGTGGGGTGAGGAGGATCGAACTCGCTTGTTGGATTCGACTGCGTATCGGGTCCTCTTGGCTGGGGGGCGATAGGAAAGGAAAGGGCCCGGCCATCCCAGGAGGGGGGGAAAGAGCGGAGGAACAAAGGGGCCGGAGCCCCAGCCCTGCGCTCCGCTAGGCTGGCCCCGCGGGGCGCCGCCGTCGCTCTCTCTTTGGGGGAGCGCAGAGGTGTCTGTGGTCCCCGGCTCCCTGGGGAGGCCCCAGAGAGCAAAGCTGGGCAGGGGGGGATTGGCTTACCTCCTCCCCTGGCGTCCGTCGCGGTGGCGGTAAGGGCTCTCCAGCCTCCAACCCTGGCCGGGTCGGCTGTGGTGCCCTGGGCCCTGCAGTGGGCTGTGAGGGGTCTCCCTCCGCCCGGTGCGGCCCGGCTCCCACTTCTCGTCCTCCATTCGTGGCAAGAGCCTCTGGGCGCGCTTCCGGCAAAGCCGGGGCTTGCCCGGGCTGAGTGGGAGCCCGCTCGCCCGCTGGCCTGGCCTCTTCCTCGCTAGCCATGGGGGGAAAGAGAAAGGCAGAGCAGAAAGGAGGGAAAGGAGGAAAGAAAAGGATTTTTTTTTTAAAGGAGAAAAAGGGGAAAGAAGGTAAAGGTAAGGTACAAGCCAGGCCAAGTCTGGGGGAGCCAATGGAAGATCTTCAGAGAAGCTGAGATGATGCGTCCTACCAGGAGCTAGGCAGGAAGAAGACTGGGGTCTCTGGGGGTCGCTCCGCCCATGGAGGCGGGGCCGGGCCCCGGGTCTCTGTTTGAATTTTTGTCCTGCCTCCAGGAGCCTTACAGGCGGAGCTACCCAACATCAGGATGCTCGGACCCTTCTCTGCTGGGAAATGTAAGACTTGGGTGTGATCCTTGTCATGTCACAGGAGGTAGGCTGTGGTCATCTTACAAGGGTGAAGTTATAAGGGACAGTCAACCACAGATAAGCATCAGCCACAGCCACACAGAGTATGTGTCAGGATCTGAGTCCCTCAAAGTTCTTGCCATGCTTATTAGTCAATTAGGCTTTGCCCGTTTTATTTCATGTTACTGGATGTTGAGATATGTCATGCTGGTGGGTGCTGGCTGAAAGGGAATGGTTATCTATTCTTGTGATGGCTAACAAACAGGAGTACTGGGAACTGCCATGGTCAACTCCATGAGAATGCAAAAGAAATCAACTGGTTTATCTGGGAAAAGAAATGTTTTGCTTTTATAACAAATGGGGTTTGAGGATATGAAAAAGTTTGCTTTGCTTTGTGCTTTTACTACAATGTGTAACTGAATTGCCTCAGTCCTAACAACACTGTCATACTGTGAAGTGCTTTCGTTTCTGAATTAAGCTTGCTGTTAGACACTGAAATTTGGTTCTCTGAGCTAAAGTCAGCCAGTACATGACAGTATTCTATTCATTTAAAACCCACCACATCTAACAAATGATAGATATATAGATATATACACACACGTATCATCAATGCAGAGCTCTCACTCTCGGGGTTTCTCCATCTTGCCCAGAGACGAATGGCCAGGCCCAGATCTGGGGACCCTGTTGCCCACCAAGCTGGGCCCGCCTGTTTCAGCCTCATCTCCCATTTATCTCCCTAACCTCCTCCAAGATGCTGCTTTGCAATGCAAGTTAAAAGACTTCTAATGTAATTGAGATGCCTGTAGGAGGAAATTTTGTGTCATTTTCTTCAGGCGGCATGTGTGAACATGAAGCACAGCAGAGGAACAAGCTGAGAAAAGCACAGAAAAGAAACTGGGCATAAGGTGAGATGATAATCTCCTGCCCTAATTATATTTCTAATCAGGAAGCAGGTACTATTTATCATAATACAATATAAGCTTGAGGGCTTGTGAAAAATACATGATATAGTCTGTAAAAAGGACTATACTAGACAACAAGTGGAATACAGTTGGCTCTCTGTATCCACAGATTTTTTATCCATTAATTCAACCATCCAGTTTGCAAATATTCTATATATATTCCAAAAAGCAAACCTTGATTTTGCCATTTTGTATATGGGACACCATTTTACTATACCATTGTATTTAATAGCACTTGAACATCCATGGATTTTTACATCCATGGGGGGTTTTAGAACCAAAACCCAGTAAGATCCCAAGAGCCCATTGAACATATCAGTTTATATTTTTGAACTAGAAGCAGCAGTAGGCCTCAATATGAACAGGCTGGGCGGGGGGGGGTCATCCAACCCTTCCCCATGTTGTGATCTCACGGGCAATAGCCTGCCAAGGCTGTTCTTTTCTTAAAGAGACAAGCTATCCTTGGCAACAAAGAGTCATTTTATAATATGGCCAGTGGCTTGAGAAATACTCATAAGATTTTGTTTAGACAGTAGCTTAGAAGCTTAATTGTATTGCTCTGGCTATTGTCTATGGCAAAAACATTCTGGTAAAGTATGGAGGCTCTCCACCAAAGCAGCAGTCATGGTTAAAAGTGCTCCCCGATGCACAAAAGGAAGGGACTTTCTAGAGGGTGCTCTGATTTCTTTTAACTGTAGTTTTCAAAACTGCTTTTTATTGTCTTTTAAGTAGAAAAGATCCTAAAGACTAAAGATCTACAGCTGAACACTGAAGTGAGAATCATCCAAGCCACTGTACTTGCTATTGCTGTGTTTTAAATAGTTTTCATATTGTTAATAACTTAATTCTATTTTAACGTTGACCTTCTGCATGTTTTTAATGATGTTGTCATCACTGTAATTGGCTACCTTACAAAGGAGGAAATGATAGACATAAATAAGGCCTATTATTATTATTATTATTATTATTATTATTATTATTATTATTATTCAGCTCAACACCTCCCCGCTGAACCCCCAATGCTTCCTGCTTGAAGGCATGAATAGGCTTCCTTTGCTTTTCTCTCTCATGGCACATTCTTCGGTGGCATCCCATTCTCTGTCCAGGCCCTTTCCCTCCTCCAGCCCCTTCCTCACACCCCTACACACATCTCGCCTACCAACCCACCCCTCCCCACCTCCAACCCTGTGAGGATTTTTCTGAATAGAAGATTTATTCCCAGCCTCTTTCTGGTTCCCTCACCCTAGTGACCAGCTTCAGTTGCCAAGGAAACCAATGTTCTCCCATAGCGCCCCTCCCCAATCTTGAGCAGACAAAGCCCCTCTTCCCCTTCCCCTTCCCCCCATGCTGTCTGCCTCCCCTTCCCCCTCCACCTGCACAGAGAGAGTCAGCCTCCAAAGAGGGAACACATAACACTAGAAATAAAGAGCAACACTGGGGATATGGGACTGGGAGGCATGGGGAGGGGGGCACTAGGTCAACCAGTGAGGTTCATTTGAGCATCTCCTCTCTGCCCAGGCAATATATTTTGGAATTCCCCTTATAAATTGGGCAAAGGAGCATTTCTACTGCCTTTGCAGAGGCCTAGCAATCTGATTATAGACAAAAAAAAATTAACATGTGCTTTATAGACTATAGCAAAGCATTTGACTACATAGATCACGAAAAACTACCGATGGCTCTTAAGGACATGGGAGTGCAACTACACTTGATAGTCCTGCTGAGAAATCTTTACTCAGGACAAGAGGCTGCAGTCCAAATTGAATATGGAGATATAGAATGGTTTCCAATTGGCAAAGGGGTCAGACAAGGCTGCATGCTATCAGCCTACTTGTTCAACTTATATGCAGAATATATACTGCAGAGACCAGGCTTAGACTCAGAAAGAGAAGGAATAAAGACAGGAGGAAGGAATATCAACAATCTAAGATATATGCTGATGACACCATACTACTAGCAGGAAACATCACAGGCATGGAACAATTATTAAAGATCAAAGAAGAAAGGCGGGCTTAATGCTGAACATAAAGAACACAGAAACAATGACCACAGAGAACTTACACACATTCAACCTAGACAATGAAGAAATCAAAATAGTACAAGAGTTCCCAAAGCTTGGATCAAACATCAATCAGAGTGGAGACAGCAGCCAAGAAATCAGAAGAAGACTAGGAATGGGAAGGGCGGCCATGAAACAGCTAGAAAAGATCCTAAAGAGTAAAGATATACCACTCAACACTAAAGTTTGATTAATTCAAGCCACTGCATTCCCCATCACCATGTACAGGTGTGAGAGCATATAAGAAGAAAAGCAACTCATTTGAGATGTGGCGCTGGAGAGGAATGCTAAGGATACTGTGGACAGCCAAAAAGACAAACAAATGGGTCCTTGAACAGAACAGACCTGAACTCTCCCTGTAAGCCAAAATGATCAAACTGTGACTATCATACTTTGGCCACATAATGAGAATGCATGACTCATTAGAAAAGGCAATATTGCTAGAAAAGATAGAGGGTAACAGAAAGAGAGGAAGGCAGCATGCCAGATGGATGGACTGTATTAGGGAGGTCATGGGCATGAATCTGCAGGAACTAGGCAGATCAGCAGAGGACAGGAAGGCTTGGAAATGTCTCACCATGAGTTGGGGTCGACTCAAGGACAGTTAACAACAGCAACAAGCAATCTGCCTTCCTCTGTACCCCAAGTGTGTGCAGCAGGGTGTAGTTATGAGAGAGGGGCAAAGGGGGAGGCAATCCCGCTCCAAATAAGAAATATGTCTCCCCACAAATGAAATTTTCCCTCAGTCCCCAAATTTCTAGCATTGCAGAGTGTGAGACATCCAAAGTTCATTCACACCTAGACATTTTATACTTGCTGTGGTCACGTTCCCTTGGTGACTTTGCCTCCCCTTTTCTCTGGAGCCCTAAACTCTATCGATAAATGCTCTGAAATTTGGGGATTGAAGGAAAATTTCATTGGGAGTGGACTGAATTCTTATTTGGCACCAATATCCTCATCACCCTCCCATGTATACCCACAGCTGCACCCCAAGGGATTTCTTTTTTTCTAGGGAACCTCTTAGTGTCCTTTCTACTAAAAAGTCCCTCATGGTGTCCTTGATGATTTGGGTTCCTCACTTAGAAGACATGGTGCCACTTATAGACTGCCAGAAGGAGCATTCCTTAGAGATGGGCAGGAGTATTCAGGAACAGGGTTGTGTTTGGGTTGAGAAACACAGAAGCATGGATCATGCCCTATCGCCGGTCATCACTCTGATTGGATTGAACAATTTTTTAAATATTGGATTCTGCCAACTCCCATGCATTATGTATAACAATGAGAGTTGTTATGAGAACACTGCAGCCTAAAAGTAGTTTCAGCTAACATTAGTGGTAATGGTACCAGAACTGCTATGCTCAATGTTAGCTGAAACTCCTCAGCAACACAACCTGTTGGACAGGGACATAGCCAGGATTTTGGGAAGGGGGGGATCCTGACTAAGTGCCACCATTATAATGGGTCTTGGGTGCGGCAGCACGCACCATTCATTTTATCTAATGGAGGGGGGGTCCGGACCCCAAGGACCCCCCCCCCCTTGGCTATGTCCCTGTGTTAGAGAGAGCCATATTGGGAAAGAAAAGGACCAGAAAGGAAGTTAAGTAAGCAGATCCCATCATCTCATTGCTCAGATCTACAGCTTCCCCAATATGATTTTGTTTCAAGTAAGGGAAAGTGATAGATGAGAGTGTCCAAAGTCTAGCATCAGCCAGAATGCTGAGAATCACATTCCTAGGAAAAAACAACAAGCAAAATGCCACTGAAGTGAATAGATGATCAATGAAATAATGTAACAGCCAGCTGGTGGCAAACTGACAAAGTTGGAACTGGAAGTGTAAGAATATACTTTGTGCATAAAAGCCTACCTTTTGCTACAAATAATTATTTCTTTGATCTCATTTTATTTATACTCAACCCTTCTCTCAATATGGGACCCACCCACCTAGGCTAAAATGCACTCTCTTCCCCCCATATAGCTCTCTCTCCTTAAACATCCAGGCACTATTTCTAAACACTTATCCCACAGATCACCTGCCCAGATGATCTTTCACCCGTCTCCTCTATTGTTCATTCAGTTTCTCTCTTTATTTCCTTTTCCTTCTCATTAGTCTTCTTCTTCCTTTACCAAAATGCTCAGTTGACTATTCCCTCTACTCATTCTCCTGCCCACCCTCTCCATTTATTTATTTACTATATTTATTATATTTATTTGTATCCCACTCTTTTCCCAGGACTGGGACTCACCTTTGTGCTCTCTCTCTCCCATTTTTGGGATGCAGAGGGAAGCAGTAACCTTGCCTTAAATGTTGTTTTCCCTATTCCATAGAGCTATCTACAAACCCTGTAGAGAAATTAATATGGTACTTCAACATGGCTGCAGCTTCCTCTTTTCTGGTTAGAGAATTCTGCCATCTAGTGACTAAAGATGGTGCTGCAGGTTCAAGTAACTAATATTAATTAATC
Organism: Sceloporus undulatus; assembly: GCF_019175285.1. Classification (NCBI taxonomy): domain Eukaryota; kingdom Metazoa; phylum Chordata; class Lepidosauria; order Squamata; family Phrynosomatidae; genus Sceloporus; species Sceloporus undulatus. Next base: position 69,036,474 of record NC_056525.1, on the reverse strand, counting down.
CATTAAAAATAACTAAGGAGCAGCGGGACGCCAATCCTTTCCTAGCTGGATCAGGCCTGCAGCAACTTCACATTGTGGCCTCAATGCAGCCTTTCAAAGGTGCAAAAAGGAGCCACAAAAAAAAGCTTGAAAGGGCACCATAGCCACGTTGCCTTGGCTATATGACGCTCCTTTGGCACAGTGTTGTATGGACGCAGCGCCAGAGGAGCGCCATGATGCCATACGCTGTGTGGAGTGGCATGCAGTGTCAGGGCAGCAAGGGGAGGTGAGTTGGACGTGCATCGTGAGGATGATACGCCCTGACTCAGCCCCCACGCCAACCTTAATGGCTGGTGTGTACAGGGCCTAAGATATACATCCCTAGAATCCACTTAATATGGATGCCAAGCTGCGGGTGTCTAGATTTCAGTCTTGGAGCTATGATAGAGACAAAGAAACAGAAAGATTCTTTTATTAGTATAGATGCTGGAGAGTTTATAACTAATATTTTCAGTTTCAAGAAGGAATGCTCAAATAGGCCTACATAAATAAAACATATTAATAACAAACAACAAGTTCCCTTACAGCCTTACATGAAGACAGAGTAAGTCATTACTCTCTACTGGTATAAACTGTAGCCCAATTGACATCAATAAGGCCTTACTTGGAGCCTGTTAAGCAAAAGCTTTAGATCAAATCATAGTTGGCAAACTGCTGTTTATAGTTTTGAGGCCTTACAAAAGAACCTGGAAAACTACAGTCTTTTAGATCAGTTAATCCCAAGGAAATTACGCTATGCCTCAAATGACTTGATGGAGAGGGTACAAGGGAAAGCCAACTGATTGAATGGGTGAGCCAGATGATGTGGGGGAGCAAGCGTGGGAGAAGGGGATTTTAGTCTAGATGATTATTATGGAGAAAGAGGATATGGGATTTTTGAACAGACAAGATGGTGAGGATTAGTACCAAAGCTGGAGTTGCTGTTGGAGCTGGGTGTGTAGTCAGACCAGCAGCTGAAGTCCAGTTCCCCTTTCTGCTTCATTTGCCTAGTGTGGATAGAAGGGTCATCCCTGCAAGTTTTATGGGGAAAATTGTTTCTCAGATTTTAAAAATGAACCTTTAAAACACAGAATCAAATGCAACCATGACACCTGACACTGATACCTATGGAATTTGGCTGCATTCACACCTGTAGAATGTACCTTTTCTGTTGAACTCGTGGCCAGAGCATATGAGGACCACTTTCTAGCTAACTTTTTGAAGCAAGAGAAATGATGACAATCTATCTTCCTGACTTAGATATTCTGGCCTTTCCCCCTCAAACCCCTGAGCCAGTGGATTTGCCCCCTTTTCTGGTTTTAGAGCAAGAGTGGGCAAAGAATAGCTCAAATGCCACATATGGCCCCAAGGATATTTTGGGGGGATTTGCACCCATACAAAAATTATTCTAGTTATGTCCCAGCAGCTTCTGGGGGCACACTGATCCAACTCAGCATGCCCCCCACCCCTTTGGCCTCTTTGGGTTTGTTTTAAACAAGGATTGGGATTCAAAACCAGAAATAACAGAAAGTCACCTGCATTTGGCAGGGGGAAGCCTCTCTGGACAGAAAAGAAAGGAAAAGAAAAAATTGCCATGTGGGGATAAAAAAAGGTGAAAATATTGGGAAGGGGTTGGCCCTCCAGCCTCTTAGGGGAGCTGATGCAGCTCCAGCCTGGAAGTCAGCCATTTTTGTTTACATCACAGAAGGACAACCACTGATAATGCAAGATAGAAAGTGACTGGGTGAAAGTAACGTCTCAGTTTGCAAATAAAAGTAGCCGCATGTGACTACCATGGGCCTGGATACATTTTTAACATTATATGTCACCACTCCAAAATAAATGTCTAGCTCAGTTTGCAAATAACATGAAATAAATAACCTACTCTACATGAGGAAGTGTGCTGCCATAGCCCCTTTGTAAAATGCATTCTTTGTATGTCTGTTGTTGTTACTTGCCATCAAATCAGCATTGACTTATGGTGATACTATCAATGAAAGACCTCTAACCCAATGCATTTCAGCCTTGTCACCAATTAGCTTTTTTCAGGGGTTTTTACCAGAAATTTCTGGAGTTGCACTCTGTACCCTCAACAAAGTGGACACTCTGAATATTGCCTTCCTCCTAATACTCAGTGTTTACTTTGGGCTTTATCACATGCAACTTTTAAGCCACAGTTCCCACAGGAAGGAAATAGCATCAGCAACACTGATTGCACAACACCACTTCCATCCCATAGCTGCCCAGTCCCTGACCTGTGTCTTTTCATTCATAGAGGAAAGCTGTGAATTAAATGCAACTTCTTTGCAAACTTGCAAATCACTAACCAGACTGAACCAATGTGGCAAAGCCATGTCCAACTCAGGTGTATGTGAACTTAACTTCAGAGTGGCTTGAGAAAAAGCAGTTTCATTGTAAATACACATAGCCATGTGGCAGGAGATGCACAATTTGTTTCTATTTTTGCTTACTGTCACTCTTTTCTTCTGGCATTTTGAGGTTAACAGACACAAGTTTAAGGCCTGTATTAATAAAAATTAATAAAGGTGTGGGACAGACTGCCCCAAAAGGTGGCTTTTTTTCCTCCAGAGGGACGCTGCAGCCGCCAAACCGCACGGCATCTATCCAAAGTAAAAAGAACCCAGAGAAACCAGGTTCTTTTTATGCTGCCGGGAGGACGTAACAAGTACACCAATGGTGCACTCATTACATAAGCGACAAACAGCAACCTGTGGATGCTGCGTGTTGCTTACATCAAAATGGCTGCACCCGTGTGGATGGAATGCCGCCATTACTATGCCACCAGCACATACTAGGGTTAGGGATCGTGCGGTTGGTGCGCAGTCCCTAACTCTAAAATCAGCACATTTGACTTGTCTGTTCCAGGCCAAAAGTAATGTCAGAAGGAGACTTCAGTCTCTAGATTAGTCAACTCCATTCCAACTCCATTGACCAATCAGGACAAGCAGTTATATGGGGTGGGGAACCAATAATGGAAACTACAAGTTCTGAAGATTCCAAGCATGAAGCCCAAAAGAAAGAGAGACACAAGCAGTGAGACACATGCAAACCCACACTGGACTAGTTTCCTGTTACTTTTATCTCACAGTAATATGTGAGAGGTCAAGAGAGGAAAACAGCTTAATGTCCTTACTGGGAAAGCTATCAGTGAATCAGTAGTGAGCCTGCCATTGTCCAGACTTTTGTGAAGAGAAATTTGCCTGAGCTGAAGCACAAACAACAGGCCATTCATATTCTGACCACTGCATCTGTTGTATCGCCAATACAACAGAGCAGCAGGAATCAAATAGCAATACTACCTCAGCACCAAGCCAGGCTCTTCTATGCTAAGCATGCTAGTCCCAGAGAACAGTTTTCCATTCCAGTTAGCATTACAGCATCAAGGAGAGATCATCTATCTCCCTAAGATACAAAGCAGAGACCCATCCAAGAAAAACTTGCTGCTCTTTTTTCAAAGTGTTCCTATGTAGCCCAACACTATACACCAGAACACATTCAACATCCAATTGCCCAAAGAAAACTAACTTCACCCCACCTTAATAGAAGTCCGCCTGCTCTTGTGCAAACCAGAGCAAAGCAAGTAATTCCACCAGAAACACAGACATTGGCACAGAACACAAAAGGAAAAGAGACAGGTGAAAGAATTGCTATATATCGTCTACAATTTCACATGATTACTGCCTGCAGATATGAAGACAAGCCTCAAAGCACATGGTGTACATCTGGAAGCTGGAAGGTGTATGGGTGGGGCTGCATATCACTACTTCTAATGGCCAGGTGATGACCAGCACATACTGTGCCATACTACCAAGTGGACCTTTGAAGTTCCTCAGTCATGAAGCACATCATGAGGCAGGCACTGGGCAAAATTGCAATCTTCAACCTAACAGATCACACTGAGCATAACTGAGATATGAGTGTTTTTTGAAAAGCAGCTGTGCACTAAAAGAAACTAGAGAGATCACAAAGACAATACGTCCAGGCAGCATGTCCTTACTGGCCATTTGGAGGGGACCCTCCAAAAAGGGTAGTATGTGCAAGTTTTTGAAATAATCAGAATTCCTCCTCAGGTAAGTGCTTCAGAGAAAAGGAAATGAGTTCATATTCAAGTCATTATATCTGCACAATATTCTGAAACTGCAACCATAGAAGCCACAGGAAGCAGATTTTTAATAGCTCTCCCCCCCGTACCCCTAGAAGTAGGCCGCATGAAACAATAAATGAATAACCACACCACACACTAGGACTTCATTTGACCACCTATAGACCTTCCCTCATTCATTCCATCTCAGGACAGCATGAAGACAATATACCTTCAAAATTAAGTCAGTTTTCTTTTTTCCTTTCAGTACCCCACCTCAACATGTTTTTTAATGACATCTTTCCTGAAGGAGGTATCTGGAACCCTCAGAAGGCCTTACACTTTTTTGGGCCATTTTGGCCACAATAATAATAAAGTTATTAGTGACACTGATACACATTCTTCAAATAAATGAGGCAAAGATTTCAGATGTCCAGAGCAGTGTCACTAGAACCCACTAGACAGCTCCCTCCTTTGATTAGCATTTTTCTGCCAACCAACACTCACCAGTGTAGCCCTCTTGACACTCGCAGGTATATCCTCCTTCACGGCTTCGGCAGTGTCCATTGTTGCCACAGGGGTTAGAATAACAGAGGTCAATCTCAGTTTCACAGTAGTCTCCAGTGAAGCCAAGTGGGCAACGGCAACGCAGACCATTGACAGGGTGGATAGGACGGAAAAGAATGGTGTCAGAGGCAATGAAGGGCGCCGAGCTGTCAAACTTCAGCACTGAAACACAGCGCATGTAATTCTCACAGGGCTCCCGCAAGCAAATGTTGTCGTCAAAGGGCAGAACTCTTTGCTCTGAAATGGCAGCCAAAAGTGTGCGATTGAGGTACAGCCGCTCCTGCAGGTCCTCTGAAGGAATATAGCGTCCCCCATGGACCCCATCTGGCAACAATACTGACAAGCTGACGTTGAGGATCTGAGCAGCCTGCACATCCGTGTCATTCTGGATGTTAAAAAGGACAACGTGGTCACGGGGAGCAGACAGAACCATTGCCACCCCTTCAAGGAAGAGGGCCAGCAGTGGTGAAAGGAAACGCTCCTGAGACATGTTCTCCAGACGCAGGGTGATACTGTTAGTCAGCATCTCATCCGTGATGACGGTCACCTGGAGTGTGCATTGAGCAGCCACACTATGGATTCCATCTGCAGAAAGGCAGGAGAGAACAAGTTAAATACTGATTTCATAATACAAGGAAGAGAAGGGTGTAGAGGCCAGTTTGTAGAAGCAACGTCCAAGTGTATGCCTCCTATGGAAGGAGTAGGAATGAACAGACTTGGCTTCCATTAAAATGGAGTAGGAGATGCATAAACAGACTGAGTGCTCTTCCCTTGGTAGAAGAGGAAACTGGCATAAACAGTTCCCTGATCTCAACCTGGCTATCCCTGGTCCATTATGAATTAAATGACTTGAAGGCACACAACAACAAACACCCTTCAACAAAAAAGGAGGCGACTAAGTCTAGATAGTCACTACAGATCAATTTCCAAAGGGTGAATGTGTTGCAACAGAAACAACAATGAGTCCTGGCCATAAAGACTAATGTATTTATTATAATGTAAGTTTTTATAGAAACACTCCATCACATGTGCAAAGTGTTGTGCACAACTACAAGTAAGAATACAATATACATCGCTGTGCACAGAGGTGGGAAAATTGTCAACAGTGAAGTGAATGGGAAATTAAATGAAGACTTACATCATTAATAAGCCAACCTCTGTATTATTGGAGCACCAATAAACAAAATAAAATATTCTCAGAATCCTCAGGCTATTGTGCATCTCAGCAGCATGTTTGCCACATTTATTCAAACACTTCAGTGCCCTTCGAACATTCCAGGAATGCCTCCAAAGAAAACTGTGCTGGCCCGTCTTTAGTTGTATCACATGATCCAATTCTTTTAAAAAACAAACAAAATGTAATATAAGGAATCAACTAATACCAACTTCCCTGAAGAGTAACTTTCAAGGAGTATAGCCACCTTTCACTCTTTGCAACCACAGTGCACCGATTTGCTACTTGTTCATCACTATTTTATACTGTTAGCCATTCATGCCTGCAAGTAGAGGGCTCACACTTCTTCCCTTGTGTTCCATACATTTCTCACTGTCTAATTCTTGCTATTGTGACCTGCTCCCATTATCCAACTGCCATCTCATTAATGAGACTCCTCCTGCTAGAGGAACTGAGGGGCCCCTATCTTCTGCAAGAGGTCAGAATCATTAATAAGATGGCTAAGGGAGAGGGAACAGAAGCAGTTTTCTCAGAGCAACTCTATGGCAGAGCAAGAAAGAGAACTTCAAAGTATTTTCACTGTTTGCAGCCCAAACCTTCATAAGACATCTGTATTTCGACTTTTCTTTTGGTCTAGCCCGAGATCCACTTATGGATCAGAAACTCTACTGGTTGTGCCACTGAATTACTGTACCTTTATTGGAATATAGACAAAAGAAATATGACCCTGTTGTTTCACCAGAGCTAGCTGGCTATACACGATACTGTCAAATCATGATATTCTTCTGTACCAATGAATATCTGTATGCTGGGTATAGGTGGCACTACATGGCTAAAGGTTCAATTCTGCCAGGTGGCAATTTCACAAAATATCATTACTCCAAAGAATTTTCCACCGCAGGGAGTGGGGAGAGCTATGTTAACCTGCTACAGTAAAAGTAACAAAGAGTCTTGATGTGTCTCAAAGATAACAGTTTATTTGGCGTAAAACATGTTAATCTTCAGGGTGCCACAGAACTCTGTGGTTCATGACTTCAAGGAATGAGATGAGATGTGCTGATTACAACTTCTTTTCTCTCAGTGAGGTATCAGAATTCCTGAACAGCTGCTGGGAAGCAGTGATTCCTCATACTAACAAGCAGTGAGAATTTTATTCCAGTTTGTTTTTCATGAGAACTTCTTGTTTCAATTCTAATTTGTATTAGACTTGGCAAACTCCAAATTGGGATAGAAAGAATTTGAGATTTTAAAATTTCAAATGTGGGAGCAACAAAAACAAAAACAAAAATATTCAGGGCTCTGAGTGACTAATTCTTGAAAGTATGGGTTCAAATCCCTTTGTATTCAACCATGTAAGTAATAAGTCTTGTTAGTATTGCCACCTGTTGTTTTTTTTTTCTGAGAGGTTCCTCATCTTTAACATCCAAGAGCCAACACAGTGTAGTCGTTTGACCATTGGATTACAACTTTGGTGAACAGGGTTCAAATACCCACTAGGCAATGAAAACCCACTGGGTGATTTTGGGCAGGTCACACTCTCACAGCCTCAGAAGAAGGCAAAGAGACCCCTCCCAAAAAATCTTGCCAAGAAAACACCATGAAGGATTCAACTTAGGGATGCTACAAATTAGGAATGATTTGAAGGCACACAACAACAATGGCAAATAGATACAACACGGACTTCTCCCTGCCATGGATGGCCATATCATTTTATTTTGACTAGTACAATGGGGGTGAATTTTCTTTGAGGTCATTTTTGAACAATTTACAATGGGTTCAAAGTATGTACTTGGAAAGAGAAATCACTTCTTATTTTAAAAAATCAAGCAGCACAAACAGGTTTGCCCATTACCAGCAATGTTGGGCAAAAAGCCAAAAAAGAAAAAAGAAAATGAAAATGAAATTTACTCCACATAGGACTTAATCACACAGGGCAAATTGCGTGAAAATCATTCGATCATGATTAACATTTTCACACACATCACGATTAAAGAGGCATTGTCCTGGGAATAAACAGGCAATAAACAGCAACAAATCATTCACGGGATTTGTTGCTGTTTATTGCCTGTTTATTCCCAGGATATTGGCACTTTAATAACAATGTAGTGTGAAAATGTTAATCGTGCTTGCATGATTTTCATTGTTTAAACCTCCAATTTTCTCTGTGTAATAAAGTCCATAGTTCTGTAGATTGTTGTTGTTGTTGCTGCTGCTGCTATATGCTTTCAAGCCATTTTTTACTTTTGGCAACCCTAAGATGAAACTTTCACAGGGTTTACTGAGGTTGAGAGTATGTGACTTGCCCAAGATCATCTTGTGGGTTTCAATAGCTGAGTGGGGTCTCCGGAATCATAGTCCTGTGCTCAATTCAGACCAGCTTCTTACTGTAGCAGATAGAGTAGGTTTATACCCGGGAACCATCACTTTGATGCTGAACTTTCTAAAATATCAAAATGCTGAGGCCAAATCCAATGAAAGCACAGGTCCTCCAAAAGAAGCACCTGTGAGAGTGGAACAAAGGCAGGAAAGATGGCTCATGTTTGTGTCCAGTGTTTTGGTTCAAGCAGTGAGAAAGCAGAGAGGGAAAACAAGTGAAATGCTTGATCAGGAAGCAGGAGGAGGAAACTCAGGTCATCCTGTTATTAGCCACAAAGTTGAAGCCACCCAGCAACTGCCCACTAAAAACTGAAAGTGATTTACAATGCAGAATTGGCATGGTCCCAAACAACATTTCACACACAAGAACAGGAATACCATAAACAGACACATACATGCCCACATTCTGTTGTGGCAGACCCAATACTCTCCCGAGATGTTCGTGCATGGAATGCAATCTTCTGGATGATTTGAAACCAGAACAACCTTTCCCTTTACACTAACAACCCACAACCATCCCTCCCTAGATTTGTAACAGAAAATAGAGATACCACAGCCATTCCAGTCTCCTGCTTGGGAGAGCTTTCAAGTTAAGAGGGTAAACCCATGCTTAGGATTTATTCTTAAACCCAAGCAGCTGGCTATTCAGCCAGATGTTGGTGATGAACTATGAGTAATGCTTCTTTGAGGCATATGGCATGGTTATGCTCTGTGATGGTTTCCTTTTGGTGAAAAGTTATGATGTGCATTAATCTTATTTTAGAACAAATCCTTGATAGGCACAGATGTTTGTATACTGTTAAATGATGTTCCCAAGAAGTGAAGTTTAACAGATGGACACCACAAATTGACTCTTTATGCCTGTATAGTTGCAAAAAGACTTGCAGTTAAGGGTTGTCAGGTCTCAGGACCTGGCCCTGATTCTTACAGCCTAGGCATTCTTTGCCAGTTCTCAGAGTAGGGGGAGGAATTTCAGAGCAAGAATGCTGTCTAAGTAAGCATATATGCATTTGTTAGACTTGGTGTTTTTACTTAAATGTGATACTCTGTACAGTGATGGTTAATGCTTAAGACATCATGCTTAATGTCATCACCAAAGGAGGCCCTTTTTAACATAACCCTTACAGCATCACCAAGACTCACCACCGATGACATAACAAGAGGTTGTTTTCCTAGTCTCAGTTTTTGGCTCTGAAATCTTAGGGCCTGTGATAGACCTGGCAATCTCTCTTGTAGTTCAATGTTGAAAGAAAAAAAAACATTCACTATCTATCATTCAGTAGGATGAAGCTCTCACTGTATTATTTATGCTTGACTATGTATCCTGTAGTCATCACTTCCATCTGGGCATTAAAATACACCCATAGAATGGCATTATGTTATGGGTAATCCTGATGGCCCCAGAGGTTCCCTCCATTCCTGGAAATTTCCAGGAAATGATTATTCTCCTTTAAAAGCAAGCATGATCCCTGCCCTTTGTTTTAATCCAAAATTACATTTTTTTGGACACTCATTTTTAGGGGTGATGCAACTTATGGAAAGTCTGGGTGGGAAAAATGGCCCCAAACCCATTAAACCTGCCAAGCCCTAATCTATAGGACTTAACCTATACACATAATCAACTATTGTGTAACCCTTATTAATGTCATTGTGAATGGCTTTACTTTCTTTGGTCTCCTTTTATAGAGTCTGCTTTTATTTTTGTTGTTGTTGTATTACCATTAAAAATAAATAAATAAACCAAGCTTTCTCTCATTCTCTCTCTCTTAATCTCCTCCTTCTACAGGTAAGCTCCTTGTGGATGAGACTTTTCTTTTTCCTTGCACACCTCAGTAAAGCACACAGAAAAGACAATGTACAGTGGACCCTTGTTATACGCTGGGGTTTGGTTCCAAGATCCCCCGTGGATAACAAAAGCTGTGGATGCTCAAGACCCATTAAATATAATGGCATAGCAAAATGGTGTCCCTTATAAAAAATGAAAAATCAAGGTTTGACATTTTAAATTTATACTTTTTTTTAACATTTTGAAATCGTGGATGCTTGAATCCATGTATAAAAAATCCATGTATAAGAAGGTCCAACTGTAATTATAGCAGCAGCAGCTGTTGCTGCTGCTGCTGCTGCCACTACAATAATCACACCCAAAGGCTGGCAAATACAAATACAAGCTGGAATAAAGCTGTTTCTGCAGATGTGGTGAACTGTCCATGGCATGTAATTCCTGGAGTGTTCATTCCCATGATAATCTATTAAAGCACAATGAATGCAAAACCATTTCCCCAGCCTCCCTTTATATGCTGTACGCACACACAGAGGCCCCTCCTCACAGCTTCAGTTCACCACTGGGGGACCAGTTTCCAGTCCAGTCCATTACATATCCTAGTACAATCCAGTCCAAAACAGAATGCAAAGAGAACTAAAGATAATGCCACCCAAAACAAGGAAAAGAGATATCCAGGTAAACCCTGGGAATCATACTTCTTCCCTGTCCCACAGCTGAAGAGAGAAAATCTAGATATTGCCAGCCCTAGACAGTATTGGTGGGCTTTTCCTCCTTTTTCCCCCTCCCCATACTTTCAGAGTGAGTTGCAGTTGATCTTATTTAGTCTTCTAGTTCAGTGAAATGCTATTAATAATTAACTGCCTTAATCTGAGCAATGGCAGGAATCCGGTGCTTGAGTAGATGCCAGGAGCCGTGACTGGTAACGATTTGTGGCACCCCCACACTGAGGAATTCCCTTGGGAAAGTGCCTCAACTCCCACCCAGCTTCAGTGAAAGGCACTTTGGTTACATTTTACATTTAACTGCACTTGAATCATAGAGTTGGAAGAAACCTCAAGGGGCATCCAGTCCAACTGCCTGCCATGCAGGAACACACAATCAAAGCACCCCTGGCACCCCTGTTTAAACTTGCTGAAAAATCAAAAGCACATAGAATTGGTTCTTAGGGCCCATTTCAGAGGTATAGCTAAGTTGGGGCAGAACTGCAGCACAGAAGGTAAAGCTGCATCCTTTCCTCCAGAAAGTTAGCCTTTTACTGCTAGGAATCAATAGGGCTTTAAAACCCAAATGGAAATCCACTCTTGCCCCTATTATTACTGTGGTGCCCTTATAGCACAATGCTATACATGTCTACTCAGAAGCAGGCCTCCTCTGTTAATCCCAAATTCACATTTTTATTAGGAACAAGCAAAGTGAGCACAATTTAGAGTTCTGTAGAACAATACTGCTCAAAGTGGTGGTCTGTGCGAGCTACTGGCTGCCAGTGCACAGTACATTTGCAGGAAACTATGCAAATAGTGATAATAACACACTACAAATATACAAATTCCTCACACATTGAGGAGGAAATGGCTACTCTGTCACATCCCTGAAAAGCACTGCTTTAGAACTCTTTATCAGGCTAGAAGTAAATTGTTTCTGGAAAACTTAACAGTACTTCTCATCTTTCCATTCAGGATCTCAGAGAACGTGGGTAGTGGTGGCTATGTTCCATACTTTACAGGAGTTAGTTCTTTGTTTGAAGGCTTCCCCTGTTTGAAAGACTGTCCAGACAAAAAACCATAAGAAGTGAGTACAGTCAGCACCTGGACAGCAAACACTTCATGCAGATAAGTTATCTCCTCAACATGCATGTTCCTCAGTAGGGTGAGATGTGTGACATTTCTTGAGCAATTCTAGTGATTATTTCTAAATTTTCATTTATAAATATAAATAAGTACATCCAAATATTATACAAATTTACACCCTCTTTTGTCTGCTTGGTAGGCTTCAGAATTACAACCTTAACCATGGGTTAAACAATGATCCCAGTTTCCAGTGAGCTTATTTCTGACTCACCAGAGAAAGTAATGCCGCTTCCTTCTCATGGGGAAGACATGTAGGGGTCTTGGTGCCACACCTTTGGAAGGGAGGAAATGGTCACAATCAAATAATCTCTGATTGTTGTTAACTGCCTTTAAGATGACTTTAATTTATGGTGACCCTATGAATGAGAGACCTCCAAGTCATCCTATTATGAACAATCCTGCTTAGGTCTTGCAGACTGAAGAGCTGTGGCTTCCTTGGTTGAGTCTATCCATCAGGAATGCAATCTCTTGTCTTTCTAGCGGTATCCACAGAACTCAGTCCATGGTATCTGCAGAACTCTACACCACCACTACATCTCAAATGAACTGATTTTCTTCCTATCTGCTTTCTTTATCTTTCACAATCATATACATACATATATATGTATACACACACACACACACACATATTGAAATATGATGGTATGAACCATTCTAACTTTAGTATTCAGTGATATTTCTTTACACTTCAGGATCTAGTTCTTTCATAGCTGCCCTTCTAAGTCCTAATCTTCTTCTGATTTCTTGACCACCATCGTCACTCTGATTAACGATAGAGCCAAGTTATGAAAAATCTTTAACTATTTCAGTTTCTTCATCAACTGCTTTTAAATAACTTAAATAACTCATCTGTCATTATTATTTTTGTTCTCTCAATGTCTAATTTTAAAAAAATCTTTTAAGTGATTATTTACCAATTTCACTTCCCACCATTTACTGACTTCACATTATATTTAACTACAAATCCTGTAATATTTATCTGCCGATTTTTGGCTTGCATAATTGTCCCAGTGGTTGGAGTGCAGGATATATATATATATATACACACACACACACACACACACACACACACACACACACACTTATCATAACTCACAAAGATGCTTCAGAATACTGTATCAATTCCAGAAGGCAATTAACAGAAACTAGCAGTGACAGACTTTCATACATTACTTTACACAACCACAAAGGATTCATGTTTTGGGATTGGGGGCAGGGCTGGCTTATGGCACTGAATGTGTGGGCTGTGGATCACTTGGATTAAATGGCCAGAAGCAGAGAGGGATCCCCCAGGAGGGAAGAGACTAGTCCAGATTCCAGTTTATAACAATTTACAATGAGCAGAAGCCTAGGGCAGTACTTTGCAGGGAAATACTCCATCAATCATTCATCACAGAAAATCCCACCTGGACCCCAAAAGACATAAATGGAACTCAGTGACTTGCTCAAGAAAAGTGGCAAAGACAGAAGCTATTGATTAGCAGAAGGAGAAATGGTCAATGAAGAAAGCTTCAATGGTGGCAAAGACAACATTGGTCCTGCTGCATGGAGGAGGAAGGAACTAAACAGTTTAGATGGGTTGCTCTTGATCGTTTCACAATACTTCCCCAGGATAAGAGCTGCTGTGTTCTTCCTACCCATCTCTCCAATTTTATTCATGGTGAAAAGAACAGGGCCTATCATCAGCAAACACTCTGAGTCAACCTTCCGCAACCTGGTGGCCTCAAGCTGTGTTAGACAACAACTCCCAGTGATAAATGTGGATGATTAGATTTGTACTCCTCCAGCCCATAAGGAGGGCTGGTGAAAAGGGGAAGTCTGTTGTAGACCACAGCAGATGCTCTTCTTTACCTAGCTTCAGATAACTTATTGGAAGGCAACCTGAGCTACCAAGTGCTTCACGCTAGATAATGGCTGCTGTACAGATGAGTTTGTTTGCTCCATGCCAAGAGCACCAATCTCCCCTTCTCTTGTGGAACTAAACTCTGCTAGTGACAGCCTGCTGGATTTTTATCCCTCACCTTGCATTTGTAAACATATGAACAACACCCTGATAATAAGCAAATGCCACCAGAGAATTTTAGTTGGTGTATAAACATGCCAACACTGTAGTAACTCTGCTGAGCCAACTAATGTTAATTATAATGCTAACACCATCGGCAATAGTAATTAAGTTTTGTTGCCCTTTGAAAACAATCTCGCTGAATTGTTTAATGAATATTTCTGCTTAGCAAGGGAGGAAAAATGAGAGCTTCTGAAGTGCACAGAATGTGCACCACCTGACCAGGGATGGGAAACTCCCTCCTCCTCTCCTACAGTTTCCCAGACTGTCTAATTAACAAGCTGCACTGGAAAGCCAGTTAACACTCTTTCTGCTGAATGAGTTAAGTTCTTGGGCATCTCAGACATGGAAAAGGTGAGCACTCCAAATGACTAGGTAGCAAAATCCATGATGAATGAATTTTGGACCAACTAAAGCTAACTATAGTCAGCCCTCCATATCCATGGTGTCTCCATTCATGGATTCCACTAGCCACAGCTTGTGCATGCGTGCGCGCGCGCACACGCACACACACACACGTTCCTAAAAAGAAAACTTTGATTTTGCTATTTTATATAAGGAACACCATTTTACTATGCCATTGTACATAATGGGACTTGAGCATCCATGGATTTTGGTATCCACATGGGATCCTAGAACCAAACCCAGATACCAAAAATCCACTATATGAGAGCCAGCCAGGTGTAGCAGTTTGAGCACTGGACTAGGACTCTTTAAGTTCAGAATCTCTGCTCAACCATTGAAAACCACTTGTCACCTTGGGCAAGCCACACTCTCTCCATCTGAGAAGGCAATAGAAAACTTTTCTTGCCAAGGAAATGCCATGATAGAGTTGCCATAAGTTGGATTTGATTTTGAAGACACATAACAATAGCAACCATGCTAACAGTATATTTACATTCTACTGAGAGCCCACCACACCTACACTCCTTTGCTTGACTTTTGCCCAAGGTGAATGCTTTCCATTTTCCCAGCTGCTGGTATAAAGATGGCTTTAACCATACAGTGGATAGCCTGATTAACAACCATTGGTTAGTCATGGGATTTAGGCCAATGACAATGGAAGTCCAAAATTCACTTTTGGTTTATGTACAGAAGACCTGATGTACTACAAAACAGCTAAGAATAGTACACTACCAATTGTTTTTAGGGTCTAATGTATCTTTCTATAAGAGATCCATCCAGAGAGAACACCTCATGAATGTTCTCATGAGAGGACACCCTGAGATCATAATCACAACAAGCATTTTCTTTAGCTAGGGTCATATGACCCCTCCCTTATAAAACCTATAAAGACCAATTCTCACTGGGTTTCAGGCTACTACAGTACTTGCCTCTCAGAGTATCTGCAAAATAACCCTATGAAAAAGTAGACCAAACAACTTTTCCTCTCATAGTTGCCAGCCTTTGAGACTTGCACTCTGCCTATGACCCACAAGACTGGCCTCTGCTGAACTGTCTTGTTAATGGAACTCCTGCTGCTGGAGAACAAAGGTGAAATTGAATTCTCTATTATACTACCCCCTCCTTTCAGGAAAAGATGGCTGTCTCACCACAGCCTCAGTGTCTCTATGGCAACTATTGCTAACAAAGCATCTAGTAGGGCTGTACTTTTTCTTCAGACATAAAAACGAAAAGAGGCGTAGCTGCAATGCCAGATGCAGTATGCAAAATGTCTATGACAAAAAGGAGAATATGAGCTGGTATAGGGCAGGGAAACAATGGCTCACCGGACAATTTACACGATAATGACATATGGGTTACATGATTAAGAAAATCAGAATATCCTCAAACTACTTGGTCCTAGACTGGAGAGTGATTCCAATTATCCTTATGCATATAATGAAGAAACTGGATGTTCTCTGTGTTTGGGAATCGCCCAATGTGCAAGTACCTGTAAAGTAGTTTATTGCTCAATGCCCACACTTGGTAAGGTAGAAGGCAGTAGGAAAAGACGAAGACCACATTCTAAATGGATAGATTAAATCAAGGAAGCCATGTCTCTGAGTCTGCAAGACCTGAGCAGTGCTGTTGATGACAAAGTGACTCAGAGGTCTCTCATTCATAAGGTCACTATAAGTCAAACTCAACTTGATGGCTGTTAATAGCAACTGTAGTACAGCCAGATGTTCATCCCTAGCTTCCTGAATTTTTATATCCAGAGTGGGGAATATATGGTCCTCCCAGATGTTGTGGGATGGCAGCTCCCAGCACCCCTAACCAGTATAGCCAATGGTGAGGGCGAGTGGAATTATAATCCAACAATCTCCAGTGAGCAACCAATTCCCTATCCCTGTCCTGCATAAATAGATAAAGGCTTTTACTTTTTAAGATCAAAGCATGTATCACACGTGAATTATTAGGAAACCTATTCTGAAGTATACTGAAGATACAAACCACCATGCATTTTGAGATATCCTGTCTGATTTTGGAAGCTCAACAGGGTCACCTCTGGTTAATACTTGGATGGGAGACCACCAACAAATACCAGGTGCTGTAGACATATTTCAGAGGAAGGAATTATCAAAACACTTCTGAGTATTCGTTGCCTAAGAAAACCCTATGAAATTTATGGTGCTGCCATAAGTCGACAGGCAACACACAAGAAAATGCAAGCTTTGTCAGGAAGCAGCATACAACAGATTAATTCTTTTCACAAAAACAGAGGTGAATGGGACCAAAAGGCCATGCATTCCAAATTTCTGCCCAACATGGTAGACCAACCAACTCTCCCACCAGCCTCCATAAATGAGCCAATGCAGTCTAGAAGGAGGTATGTCACAAACAATGGGCAGGTAAGCCATAGAAAAGGTGCCCGCAGAGCACACAACTCCTTTGTAAGCAACTGATTCGTAATTCATGACTTCATAACACAAAAGACTCTGAGACATTAAAGGTTGCATTGAAGTTAAAGAGAGTTCTTCCTAACAAATTCAAATACTGTGAATTAATTGCACATTAACAAATTAATGAGCTAAGATTCTTGAATTATTAAATGTGAATTATTCAAGTCATGGAAACGGTTCACAGCAAGTCCATTTATTCAAAGAAAACTGAATGCTTTTAAAGGCTCTCTTGGGTTGTTGTTTTTAAATAAAGGGAAATCCCCATTTTGTTTCAATTGCTTGTTTGTGTCAGTTCTTACAACATAATCCCAAAAGTTATCAATGTTACCATCAAACAAATTGTCCAAAAAAAGCTGAATAGAAATAAGCTAACTAAATGTATATCAAAGTAGCCTTGCCCCAGTCTATCATCGCTTGGCAAGAGAAGAAAAGTGCTACTGGTACTTGTACTTAGCTTGCCTGTAAGACCAAGGGTGGGGAAGGAATATTTGTTTAAAGCACCTATATAGACACACAACATAATTGTTTCCAACACAAGACAATCAGTTATGAGGCAAAGGAAGAGATGAGGTGGGGAGGCAAAGATTAGGACAATGAAGACAGGTAACTGGGGATCAGATGAGAGCCAGTGCTGTAAGTTGGGCCAAACAATGTGGCAGCCTAAATTAGTCCTGCCAGGATGTATAGATCATGGCAAAGGACTATGACTGCTGTTGCGATTTGGTTCAGTGTGCATCCTCTCTACATGATGAACTACTGGAATGGCAGCTTGGAACATCTTCCTGGACAGTGAGGTATTTCAGGGCTTTGGACTTGCTCAATATACACTTTGAACTGGGACCTTGCCTGGCTAAGATGTGTTCATATTTTTCCTGAGCTCTGGGTGATCAGTTCTTTCACTTTGCCTCGTCTCTGGAAAGCAGCCTATTGCTCATGGTTGACAACATCCTCTCACTACCCCTCATCAGAACTTGTGGGGGTTGCTTTTCTGGAAAAACAGGTAACTTTTTTCAGACACTGCTCCAAATAGAAAAAAATCTGTCTGAAACCTCCGACAAACCTCTAGTCAGAACAGACAATTGTGAACTAGAACGGCCACTGGTTTGACGTGGTAGAAGTCCATGCTGCCCAGGATGGCTTAGAGATCTTGAGTTAATGTCTAGAAAATTACCTTTTCCAAACTCTGACTCTTACCCTCACCACACCATACTTTCAGATCAAGGATGCAAATCTTTCAGATTTCCAGATGTGTTGGACTTCCAGTGTCCTTCAATACTGATTATGCTGGTTAGAATGCATGGGTGCAGGGCACATGGGAGTTGCAGTCCAAGATAATTTGGATAGCCACATGATTCCAACCCTTGTAGGATGAGGACCCCCTCCTTCCTCTACTCTTGGACTTATGAAATTTTGTTCAGATTAGCAAACACTGGGCTTAGGAGTGCTACTCTTGTAGTAGCTAAAGGGTTCTCAAGTAAGTTAATGTATGCCTCAAATACTCCAGACAGGAGTGGCCAGTTAGTTTCTTCTCTTCAGGTGTTTTGGACCTGATACTCTGGGGGCAAAGAACTAAATTACTTGAGGTGTTCTGAGAGATGAGAATGTGTAGGAAGGAAGCCTGAGGGCTGAAGTGTGAAATGACTACAGTTTGGATATGGGTGGCATCAGCTCAGAGTTATAAAGGGACAGGACCATCTGCCTGCCTGAGGCCAGACCTCTAACAGAAAATCTACATGTGGGTTTTCCAACCGTTATTGACTGTTTGCTGAAGGGCAACGGCTGCCATGGTAACAGCTGGAGCCAAGCTTTTCCTGTCAGGCCATGATGGAAAAGCATGCTCTCTTTGGCAGAGGTCCAGGCCCAGGGTTTTATCTGGGAGAAGAGTTTCCCCCACTCACTCACCCACCCACTTGCAAAGCATTCCAAAAAATCAGAAGAACTGGCTCTCCTCCACTCCTCCTCAGTGCTTCACTTCAGTCTCCAGCACCTGTCCCCCTGTCTTCCCAGTTCAAGACAACCCACAGCCTGTTGCAGCTGAACAGAAGAATAGCTTTTTCCTTTAAAAAAAATTATGGCAGGGTAAGGGTCAGAGGGACATTGCAAGGTAGCAGTAGACAGGAATTCATGACAGGCTATCAGAACAGTGCAAAGTTAAGGTCCCCAAAAACTGTCCTATCGAAATGTAAACTGCATGTTCCCACTGCAAGGATGGTTAACCCCTGGCTCACAGGCCAGATGTGGCTACAGGAGTTTCCCACAAGCTGGAAAGCTACTTCTTTTCCCTCTCATCAGCAAAAGCCCAGGAAGTTGTTGCATGGAACTCATCCCTCATTACCAGGCTGGGAAGCTGTTACATGGAACTGAGCATTTCATAGAAATGTGTTCCAAGTAAAACAGGAGTGGGCAAAAGCAGAGATGACAGAGGCCAACTTTCACTCCTTCCCTTTCCTGGTGGGCTGCACTTCCACACTTTTAACTGAAAACTGGCCAAATATGCAACCTGGAAATAACTGGCAGTCACTTGCATAAAAAGTGAACCTTGCTTTGCATGCTTGGTATGAAATTCTTACCAAACTGATAGTGGTTAGCCTCACTCACTTTGTTTTGTCCCTGTCCCAACTTTTAGTCACCCCCTCCTACATGGATAGAATGTGTAGCTCTTTCACACTACACAGTTAAAGCACTGTGATTCCACTTTAACTGCCATGGCTGCTTCCTATGGAATCCTGGGGCTTGTCATTTGTTGAGGCACTAGAACTCTCTGACTGAAAATTCTAAATATCCCTCTGTACATTGGAAATACCAGAATTCCATAGGATCTTCCCAAAACAGTTAAAGTAGAATATAGTGCTATAAGTATATAAGACCTCAAAGACTCTTCCCAAATTGTAATTCCAGCTCCAGACCAAAAAGGTCCACAACTATCCATTAGTTTTGCCCAAATGTGTTTGACCAAAGGACAGCAGCTCTAATTCCAGTTCTTCCATCTGGCCCATGATAAATCTTGATGCCCAGCCCACATGCCTTCTCTCCCACTAAACATCTTGCCACCACCCCCCACCCATGAATCCTGATCAGTTTCACTAATAAGATCCACTATTGCTCCAGAATAATCCTCTTTTCTTCCCTTCTCCCCAAACTCTGGAGGAAGGCAAAGTTCCAGGGATACACAGAAAACATTGAAATGATGACATATTAGCTTTTCAGACTACGTGATAACTGCATTTTGGAGTGGCTTTGTGACCCTTCACTCTTCATGTCATGTCCCTTTAGTGTACTGGGCTTCATCAATGTGGCAATACTGGGAAAGCTGCATGCCACTAATGCACTGTTGATAAGCCAGCTTTCCCAGATGCGGCTCTGTAATTGTCTGGAGAAACTGTGGGAAAACCAGGGGGATTTGCTATGAAAAAAATCCCATTAGGATAGCAAAGCATGAAATCCGGGGTGTGTGCAGAACTTGCAATATGTCTCCATGGCCCAGACATGGGTTAATTAGGAAGATAGGTTCAGGAGGAGCCAGCAGAAGCAATTAAGATTAGTCCATGAATCCCTGATTTGGGTCTGAACAAACAAGAATGGCAACAGCAAATACAGAGAGACGGACAAATCCATTTGCACAAAATAACAACCATGATTGAGAGGGAGAAGGAAAGCTCTGACTCTTCTACAAGGCTGGCAGAATCCATACAGGGTGGGAATTCTCTACGTTCCTAGTCCCGCTCTATGGCACACTGCCAACATTTCCCTCCTACATAACGATGAATGCCATGCATCCTGTGGTGAATCAAGCCACAGGACATACATGGTAAGCCCAGCTTTCTAGGTGTATATACTCACATCTTCCTGCATTCAGCCAACATGAAAGGTACAAGTGGGGTGCCACAAATGAAACTCTGAGATCACTGCCAGCCTTTGGTGATTTTCCAAGTACTGTCTTCAAGATTTAAAATATGTGTGAGGGGGAGGGAACTTAGCTACTGAAACCTGACAGATCTAAACATTACAAATCAGTGGCAGAAATCTAATTAGAATCATGACTCTTGACTTCCATTGGTCTCATTGCTCTCCAGTTCTTGTTACTGAAGCATAAGAATTCCTCACAGGATAGAGGAGAGAATGAGTGGGAGATGAAAGACTGCCAGCAATAGAGCTTCAAAAGAAGAACAAACTTTATTTGTTCAAACAACTCCCCTACAATATGGGAAGGCAAAACTCAGGCTTGTGTGGCCTACTTTGTTTTCTTCTAGAACAGAGGTAGACACTGTTGACTCTGCCATACTCTCTGGTGGTCCACACATCACACCAAGCAATGACCCAGAAGTAACATTACAGCCATCTCACTTCTGATAGCTGCTGAGAGGGGTGCGGGCTATACCTAGAAGGCAAATACAGTACTTAGAAGATACTTTCAGCCTCCTCCAACAATTCTGGCCATAAAAAAATAAAGTGGAGTTCACATGAATCTAGAAAGGTCAAGGAACTCGCAAGGGCCACACTGGGACCGTAAATTGCTCACTTCTCACTAGAGCCTAAAGATTTTCTAACTGGAGATCTCCCAACTGGATTCAGGTACCAATTTATTATTTTGAGGGTGAAGCCAACATTTTGCTAATGCCCCTAAGGCCTAAGCTATCCCCTGGGGTGTCCTGCATGTACAAATGCAAAACCCACATCTGAGTTACTACAGGTCAAGGAATCAAACAGTTGTTAATATAATTGTTGTTAAAAATAAACAACATGGAGTTAAAGATCTTTGTTCATCCTTGTGAATCACTGACTGATGCCTCTTTAATTTCTGCCCAACCCTGACTTTATAGAAGCCTGCGTCAGAGCATACTAAAACCAAGTAATATGTATGCTATGTAATCATTTATTTCTGTGAAACAAAGCTGCTGAGAAAAGAGTAGCAGTTCCTGGGTTACAAACAGTGGGGCAGCCCTAAGAGAACGTTACTGTCTGAGCAGCTTAACTCCCTTTTCGGTGGATGGGGTACACAACCAATCCTGTAGAATTAAAGTGAAGACAACCATATGGTCGAAACAACATAACGTGCAAATCCCTCTTCATTGAGTTATCTTACGAGCATCCAGACAGATTTCAACAGTGGACTGAATTAGAAATGGGGTGGGGGCCAGGGCAGGGGGCTGAGACTTAACACTAGGTCAACTGTCACAGAGAAAGAGCGACGAGGAACAACTGCATGCCTTGCCATAGAGAAGGCTTGTTTACAACATATTAAAAATGTCACAGATGGTTCAAACTTTCCAAGCTTACCATCTCTTGAACCATCAATACAAATGGAAGGAAATTGTGGAAGACAGAATGAGTGCTTTGACCCCAAAAGTAGCAGTAAACCTGGAATCGCACAGCTGTAGGCCCAAGGCTATGTGACCCCAGGGTTGTTTTTGCAGCCCCAGGCCTTCTCCTACTGGGAAGAGGGATTGACAAAAAAAAAGGTGAATTTCCACTGCTGAGATCTTCTGGGAGGGATGCTTTGCCTTTTAAACTGGTTGCAGCCCTCCCTCCCTCTTTTTAACCTCAAAATACTATTTTGCAAAATTGGAAATAGATTTCAGGCCAGTGTACTGTTCCCCCCGCCCACCGGCTTGGGGTCCTTTCACACTAGATAACTATACCACTTTGATTCCACTTTAACTGCCATGGCAACATCTGGTATTTAGAATTCTCAGCAGGAGAGCTGGGGTGTGTCTACCTTAGAAACAGAAAGATTATTCAAAAATAGTCAGAGAATGATTGTAAAGTAGCCCTTGAGTATCCTAGGCAATCAAGAATCTTTGCACTTCAGGACCTATTCTTCACAAAAAATGCACATTTTTTTGCACAGAAAACAGCATTATCTATGTAGAAACCCATATTTCTGCACATGAAATTTGTTTTCTATCCAGAAATTTTGTTTTCTAAGTAGGAAAAAAACCCATATTTTGTAAAATAACATACTTTCATCCGATTAAAATAAGTCCCAGAACTGTTAACAGTCTTTAATAACTGTTCAGGGGAAATATCCCAGTAAAAGTACTCATCTTTGCCTTTGAGAACAGAATGTATGAAGATTTACATCCCTTGTTACCTCCATTCTTTGTCATCTTCCCCAACCTAATGCCCTCCAGATTTGTTGGTCTATAATATCTATGATCCTCAGCCAGGATGGTGTGAGTTGAGAGAACCAAGCTGGAGGAGAATGCTGCTGCCTTTCTTTCTTCTTCAAATCCAGACAACTCTTTCTTTTAAAAATATCAGAAAGAACAAGTAATGAAATCTAATGCTTTTCTACCTAATATTTCAACAGGATACTCTTAAACTCTTAGACTCAAATGAGACTTTCTTCTCTCAAGTCACACAATGGCAACAGACCAGTTTTCTCTATTAAAGTAAACATTGCATTCCCTGAGCTGGATCACAGTCACAGCACAATAGTCGCCCCATTTTCCTTGCACCACATAACTACAGAAATTCATCTCATTCATGGGTAACTCATGGCCTGCAAGCTGTGTGTAACCTCCATAGCATGTGGGGGCTAGGGTTGCCATAACCCGGTTGCAACCAGGTTTTTCCCGGTTTTGGCTGCACCTGCCCGGTCACGGCACGGGTGCAGCCAAAAACCGGGAAAAGCCCGGTTGCAGAGGGGTTGCTGGGCAACCCTGGGGCCTCGCTGCCCTCCTCCTCCTCCACCACGCATGGCCGCGCGGAGGAAAAGGAGGGCAGCGAGGCCTGGTGCGGAGGAGGCTGCAGGGAGGCGGTGCCTCTTGGGCGCAGCCGCGCCAACCTCCCCGCCTCCCTGCAGCCTCCTCCCTCCTTCCTGGCCTCCGCGGGGGCCAGGAACGAGGAGAGGCCGCGGCGATCGCCGCCGGCCTCCTCCCCTCCCTCCTTCCTGGTCCCAGCGGGGGCCAGAAACAAGGAAGAGGCCGCGCGTCGATCGCCCGCAGGCCTTCCTCCCCTCCTCCTGGTCCCAGCGGGGCCAGGAACGAGGAGAGGGCCGCGGCGATCGCCGCAGGCTGGTCCCTCTTTTCCTGTCCCAGTGGGGGCCAGTAACGAGGAGAGGCCCCGATCCTGGCCCTCGATCGCTGTGGGCCCCGGGCCCAGGTGGGGAAGGAAAGCCTCCTTAAGTGGAGGCTTCCCTCGCCACTTGGCCTGCTCCCCGCTGCGATCGCCAGGGAAAATGTAGGACAGAATTTTCAATGTAGTAGGACACAGTTTTGTGTCCTACATTTGAAAATTTTGTCCTACATTTTCCCCGGTTTTGAGGTCCGGCGCTATGGCAACCCTAGTGGGGGCCCCCATGGCCAGAAGGGCCCAGCCTCCCCTCTCCCAAATACATATGTACACATACACAATGTCAACGAAATTCAGCTTTCCAGGAGACACCCTTTATGTTAAGCATGAAATGCTCATCTTAAAGGAATTTTGGTGGTTTGCCATCAATTCTTAGAAGAGGTCATAGACTACAGCACGTTCCTAAACTGGTCTCTGGTCCCGCTAGGCTTGTCCACTCCTGTCCTAATTGCTCCTTGAATGAATTAATAAGAAAAAAATGTTTTAAAGCTGAAAAGAATAATTTTGGGAGGATATTCAGCAGGAGAATAGAGGCACCTCCCTTTCTCCCAGTGGCACACACAGCAGAGGCCTTATCCCAGAATGTTTCAGATTTACAAATATGTAGCAAGTACCTTATGACACCATCCAAAGGACAGACTGTTTCCAGTTAGAATAAAAAGCAGAAGGATGGACCCAAGCAAATGTGTTTACAATGACCACAGATTACAGTACCTCCAAAACATTAA
The DNA here is from genome assembly GCF_019175285.1 of Sceloporus undulatus. Taxonomy (NCBI): domain Eukaryota; kingdom Metazoa; phylum Chordata; class Lepidosauria; order Squamata; family Phrynosomatidae; genus Sceloporus; species Sceloporus undulatus. The sequence continues at coordinate 69,011,894 of NC_056525.1, read as the reverse complement.
GTTAAGAATTTCAATGCTCTAAGCAAAAGTCATGATGGAGTACCATTTCAGTTTTTGCATGATCTCTTCATATGGTAAGGAGCACAATGTATGAGAGCACACTTTATGAACAAAATCATTTGATCCCAAAATCAAAAGCCAGCATGGAGGGAGGCTTAGCAATAAGATAGAAGATGTATAAAGGATGAAAAGAATGGCCTTTTTAATAAGATACATTGACCTCCAGATCATGATTTATAAGCTGCCCAACAGACATGTGATATAAACGAAAGAACTTACAGGCATGGAAAGGCAACCATCTGCCCTTTGCTTTTATTTTTATTTATTTATTATTTATTTTTCTTGGACTTTAGCAAAATTATTGCCCCTGCCCTGAAGCAAGAAAAAAGACCACTCAGAATCCATAAGCTGCATAAAGCATCATCCCACTATTCATATCTCCTTCCTAAATGCAAAGGCTACAGTGCATCTCTCAGACTGGGAACATACCTTGGTCCCCTAAGCCAAGTAATCAGGAAGAAAATAGAAAATATTCTTCCCACTATTTTCATACATTCTGTTTTCAGCACAACTATTGTTTGTCAAGGTGGGGGCAGGGAGAAGCAATATGAAAACTGGTCCCAAGAGGTGCCTTAGTAAAACAGAACATGGGGCATCAGCAGAAGGAAACATGAATTACAACAGTTCACACGGAGCTTACAAAGAAATTGCAGAACAAATAGCAAAAGACATCAGAGCCGTAAGTCAGAGACCAGCAGTAGGAAACTGTAGGGGAAAATCAGTCATTCAGAGGCAGCAGAATAAAGGGAGCAATTAAGAATACTAGAGGAGAAAGGTAAAAATTTATTTGCAGTACACACTCAAGGGCAAAGCAGAAAGTATGTCTACTCCATACTTGGCAAAATATACTCTTTTAAAGAACAGAATAAACACTTTGCAATTAGGCCAGTTCTGAAAGCCAGAAAGGTTGAGATAAAGACCCCATACACAGAATCAGCATGGTGTAGTGGTTTGAGTGTTGGATTACGACTATGAACAGAATTCAGATTTCTGCTCAGTCATGGAAACCCACTGGGTGACCTTGGCCAAGTCACATTCTTTGAGCTTTATGGGAAGACAAAGGGGTGGGGGGGAATCTTCTGGGTAATACTTGCCAAGAAAATCCCATGCTAGGATCTCCTTAGCATTGCCATAAGTAGCAAACAACTTGAAGGCTCACAACAACAACAAACATAAAACTAAAACTGGAATGCCAAAAACAGATATTGGCACAGAACTAAATTGCCACCTCCTTCCTCAGCTCACACAACCTATTCACATTTATCATGCTAGCACAGAGCTGGCAAACGTGAAGAGTGAAGTGGCCTGGGAAATATGGATAAAATTGTGAGCAGAATGCAAAATAATCAAAGGACTGATATCCAAACTCATATGTGTGATGCAGCCATGCCACACATTCAACAAAGTTGTTTGCTTGTGCAAACAGGTTCAGATCAACAGGTAAAACATTTCTTCATCTTCAAAAGAAAGTACCAAGTTTTTTTTCTATGCATTGCACTCCTTTGGATTACTCAAATAGAAATACATGATAAGTATGCTTTCTTTGGCATGCTATTTTCAGTGGGGGACGGTGTTGCTAAACACACAACCCACAAAGATTCTCAACAGTCAATTGGCCAATGGGTGATAAGCATCAATTTAGACTTGCAGTAAATTGGAGACAGATGCATTGGAAGGCTACCTTCAATTCCCTTTGTAAAAAACCCTTATGAAACCACCTTACAGTACTACACAAACACTATGCAAATGTGCATTAAAGTGCAAAAGTGGCTACACAGAGTGTAGCCAGACCATCCTATTCCTGACACAAGCACCATTCACCATTCCTAGCACAATCACCTCGCATGAGCACCATTTACACCGGATGTGAGACATAGGCTATTTGTACCTAAGAGCAAGCAAATAAAAGTAAAAAATCTTGCAGCTGTTTCCACATCACAGAGAATGCTACTATTTCCACAGAGGATCAGGCACTAGGGGACCTGACATCCTTTGGACCCCAGCCTCCACCCTAGTTAATGTCTTTCCAACAGCTTACTAGCAGTTAGCAACTCCTTCCCATTTTCTGTTTCCTCTGCTTCTGCCATCCCACCATCCTAATCCATGTGCAATAATGCCTTTGCTTCTAAACCCTCAAATCCTACACATCACTGCGCCTTTTAAGTCAGAATCATCCCTGATGCTAAACATCACCATCATGGCCAGTGGAAGGCCTGGAAAGCTAAATGGGTGACTTCACACAGCCCAGATCAGTGGATGGGCACACAGTCTCCGCAGTTCAAACACAGAGCAGATGGCTTGACTGTATTATCTGCAGTCAGTCCCACCTCCACACTATCCTAGGTTGCCCTGGACTGGAAGGTGTTAGCAGCTGCCCTGCCTGCTCATGCCAATCTAGTTACAAACCATCTTGACAAGGTTTAACCTCAAAAAATTACATTTCATGGCTTGAAGTAATTTAGCCTATACAAATGGAAGGCAATTTCCAGATTGAAAAGCAGAAAGTAGTGGGTTAGGATTTCAGGGAGTAGAAAGGCTCCCTGGGGCTGGTGTAGCAGAGAAAGGGAAAAAACCATCCAGGAATAGAAAGAAAAAAGACTGCACACATTCTAAATATGTGCTTGCCTTCAAATATGTGTCTTCCTTTGCTCATAAGAATAACAGATTTGATAAAATGTCCCTCCCTAGTGACTCAAGATTGATCAAGACTGCAAAACTCATAACACTATGCAAAAGATTTCAAGTTGGATCTTAGAATCTTTTACATAGTGTTATGAGTTTGGCAATCTTGATAAACACAAATGAGACTACTGCTAAGGATATGTCTGGGTGTAGCTTTTTACAGAAGAACGCTAAATTTCCATAAGGCCTAAAAGTCTTTCTCCTCGGCCCTCAGAATGTGACAGCCATCAGAGTTTGAGGGCTAGACCACAAACCCACTAAAAGCATTTATGGTCTGAATTGGAATATTGGCAGAGGCATTGGATTTTTTTATTTAAAAATCTTGTTTGTTTGTTTTTAGCTGAAGGGGGGTACAAGTATAACTGTCTCTGATGACCTTCTACCACTTCTGAGGCATTCCCTCTTTGGCAGGCTTCTACCCCACTCAGCTGAAAGTATGACTGATCCACTACAATGTGCAATTTTATTTCAGCTGCACTCCTGATTTTGCCTTGTTTTCTCTTTCTCTCTCTCTCTGCATGTGTGTGCATGCATATGCTTTTATTTTTTTTGTTTTGTTTTATTGGCTGTTGTAATTGTTTTTATGTGCCTTCAAGTTGGCTTTGACTTAAAGCAACTGCATCCTAGTGTTTTCTTGGCAAGATTTATTCAGAGGCATTTCACTGACTTCCTCTTGGGCTGAGAGAGTATGACTTGCCCAAGGTCAACCACTTTCCAAGGCTGAGCGTGGATTTGAACCCTGGTCTCCAGGAGTCATAGTCCAATATTCAACCCACACTGGATCCCCTGTAGTGAGGAGTGCTCATTTACGTTACTAAGCCAAAGAGCCAGTGTCCAAAGATGACCCTGGTGGTCATGGGACCAGCATGACTGCACCGAATGCTGTTACCTTCTCACTGAAGAGATACCTATTTATCTACTTGCATTTACATGCTTTCAAACTGCTAGGTTGACAGAAGCTGGGACTAGTGATGAGAGCTCACCCCATCACTGGCACTTGGACCTTGAACTGCCAACTTTCTGACCTTACAATCATCAGAACTGGCATCTTAACCACTAAGCCACCACATCTCTCATCCACTGTACTGACTATGTATTCTGTTTTGCCCACTTGGATATTTTTCTTTTAGCTAGAGAGCTGAGAGAAAAATGTTTTGATAAATAAATATTTTATAAGCAAGTTCAGTTTAGTTTACAGTGTGAGTTCATTTCAGCATTCCAGTGCTAGAATGCACTTGATAAAAAAAAAAAACCAGCAAAACCAATTAGGCCCATCTAGAGTTGAGCAGCTGAATCAATTGAACTGGCATAAGCATTCATTCAGAAAGTTCCCATTGATTAAATGGATTTACTGTATTAGAGACTAACAATTGAATGAAGGCTTAGTGTCCACTTATATGCTCCCCAACCCAACCCCAGGATCTTTATTCAGCAGTTCCTTGCAGTCACTACTTTAATCTCAGCTCCCTCAAAAAGTATATATGCAGGCACTACATGTACAACTATAAAAAATATATACAGTTCAAGTACCGCAAAAAGTGGTAGCTGAAATCTTTTAAATTTTTGTGGCATATCTCTTGTTGATATTTTCAAATACTGTTGTACTGCACACATTTCAATCGCAGTATATAAGATACATGTTTGTGTAAATCGGTTAGGACATAGCTTCTCAAGTCAGACAGTCAAACATTTCTACTAATTAGAGTGGAGTGGAGTGGAGTGGAGTCTCCTTCCTTAGATGTCTTTAAACAGAGGCTGGATGGCCATCTGTTGGGTATGCTTTGATTGAGAGTTCCTGCATGACAGGGCCCTTGTGGTCTCTTCCAACTCTCTTTTTCTATGATCAGACTACTTAGGAGTTTTTGCCTAGGGACCTTATATAAATAGGCAGCATTAAATACAATGAACAAGGTTGTATTGTATTTTGACCACAAACATGTTATATTAATGGTATATCCTTATATGCGCCTGCGCCATACGCGGGCGCACCATACGCGGATTTGAGCGTATGTGCTCAAGCCACGGCGCACACGCGGGGCGGAAGGGGCAGTGCGTCCCATTCAATTGAATGGGAGCGCGCGCCCATTGCGCCCCGCGCGCGTCCGCGCCGCCGCACCGCCACGCACAAGCCCCATTGTTTCCAATGGGGCTCGAGCATAGGCAGAATTCGCCTTACGCGGCGGGATCCGGAACGGATCCCCCACGTAAGGCGAGGACGCACTGTATCTGCATCTACACATGCTGTTGACATTGCCTGGAAATGTATTTCAATAAATGCCCTTCTCTAGCTGTAAAAAGCAAGCTCTGATAAATAATGTTATCAGTCTTAAACAGCCAAAACCACTGGGGGAAGTGTACTAAAACTTCACAGATGACCTATGTTAGAGAATATTTGTCATATACCTTAAGTTTAATTAATATAATTAATTTTTTTTGGTAGGTCTGCAATCCATTGCTTTGAGTAGGTTTGCTACAAGGCCAGGTTCAGAAAGCAGCAGTGCATGTCTCATTGCGCAGTTGTATTATCTAGGCTGCTTCTACCAGTATTTTGGCAGGTAGCAATTTTCCAGCATCTGATGCAAAAGCTTCATTTGGCTGTAATGACTAAAAAATATTTTAGTTTTAAAAGAATGAACTATATAGCAAGTGTCAAGAATACACATTTCTGCTTCCAGACTAACTGCACCTTGTCGTCATATTCAAACTTGGAGAAAATGTTGTTACTGTATATACTCATGTATAAGTCTAGAAATTTTAGTCAAAAATAGATCTAAAAAACCTAGGTTGACTTATCCAATGTAACTTAAGACTTATTTAAAAAGGAATCATCCCCTTTTCTTAGTAGAGTGGTGAAAGGTAAGAGCTTAGTCCTTTCCAGGAGAACCTAAAAGACACACCAAACCCCTCTACTCTTCCCTCTGCAGTGCTACTTCTGGCCTTTTTGAATGCCTGAGTCAGAAAATAGCAGTGTGCTTTGACATCATCTTCCTTTCCTTCTTCCTTTACATTCTTTGTTACATGCTTCTAAATTTCACCCTAGACTTATACACGGGTTATATCAAAATCCATAATTTTTGCCCTAAAACCTGCTCTTGACTTATACATAAGGTCAACTTATAGTTGAGTACATATGGTAGTCTTAACCAGGGTGCATCTACACTGTAGAAAGAAGGCAGTTTGACACCACTTTAAATGATGTAGCTCCATCCTATGGAATCCTGGGATTTGTAGTTTTACAAGGTCTTTAGCCTTCTCTGTCACAGAATGGTGGTGCCTCACAAAACTAGAAATCCCAGAATTCCATAGGATGGAGCCATGGCAAAATGGTGTCAAACTCAATTATTGCACCCTATAATGAGCAATCAAAACAAGACAATTTGTTAAGAAGTCGTTTCTCAGGTTTGTTTTTAACAGCCATACTTAAGTTTTCATTTGAGACAATGTGCTGAACTGTGATTATTTTAAAATGGAATTGGAATCTTCCAGTATTCTCATAGCCATGCAGAAGTCACACCAGTGCCAGCAGCTGGCACCTTCCATGGCAGTGGCTTGCACTAAAACCACTCAGGGTTTTAATTGGTATTTTAACGTATCTTTCCAAGGTGCTGAACTCAATAACCAAAATTATTGCAATAGTTTGGCTTGCTTCTTTAAACGCCAGGCCTAAATCTACCATAGATTTGCTGCTCAATTGACATGCAAACTACCAGCCATCTCTCCACACGAAACTCACTGTTTCTCATTCTCGTAATACTGAACCACATCCAAACACAACTACTTTAAACTAGCATGAAAAAATTACTTTATTTAAAAGAGGGGAAGCTGCATTCTATGCTCAGCATTGCAGCAGTTATCCAGAGAGAGAGATTCAAAAAGGTTGTTTAAAAATAATTTTGAACTGTCTCTCCTATATTGCTGAATTACAATCACCAAGCCTGAAGACTTGCACCCAAGTGAATGGCTGGGGCACTATCTTCCCAATAAGGGCCTTTATGTGCCTCTCTATTCCCTTGTGGGAAAAAGCATAGGGTTCCCAACTTGCCACTGTTGGTTTTGCTGTCATAACTTGAGACATTGCTCAGAAAATACTCTTAGGTATTTTAAGATTTTGACTGGTTTTGCTTGCATGGTGGGTATCAAGTATGTTTACTTGACTTTTCCCCAAAGCAACAACTTTGATCTTATTATAATTTATTATCAACTATTTTTGTATACAATACCTTCAAGTATTTTAAAATACAACATTTCAGCTCTACCTGAGAGATATTCTTTTGATATCACTTTTCATGAAGCCTCTGGCACAACTCTTTGCTACCCACACTGCCCTATAAGGGTGATGAATGTACAGCCCATGGGCTGAATGGGGACCCCAACCCCATTTTTACACACACACATGAATTTCTTCAACAGAAATTAAAATTTGGGGGATTTTTAAATTTCAAAATAGCCCCAAATCTGGTAAAACTGCCCCAAATGTCATAACTTTGTTTCCTTCACTCCTCACGATGTCCCAGAACCCATCACTGCCTCTCCAACCTCCTGACAAAAAGAGGTTACAACTGAAACAAGAAATGATGCTCTGTTATTGCCAGTTCTGGAAGAAAAACACATGCATGTGGCCTGCCAGGATTCACGGTGAGCAAATGGACTATAAGTAAGAGGTTTCAGTACATGTAACTACAGCAATAGCTTATTCTTCCTCTTTTCATTCTTGTCTTCAGTCCTCCTTATTTTTCTTATGTTGATTCCTCTGTGTTCTCTGAACTGTAATGATTACAATAAGGTAGGTCCCATTGGGGCAAGAACCTGTCCTCTCATTCTTTTAAAGTCATGCAAGTGGGTGCATAAGCACTGAGTGTAATAGTTATAGCGAAATGGGATCTTTGTCCCATTCTATGTTTCCAGTCATAAAATTATAGGTGTTTATCACACAGAGGCAAATTGCTTAAATCCCATGCAGAAACGGGATTTAAAAGTCTAGAAAAAAACCCAAACTTTCCAAAGTTCCTGAAAGTAAAAATGAGTGGGTTTTGGCGACTTTCCATTCAGGCTATTTTCACATTATTTCTCTCACCCAAACATCGTCTGGAAAAAAACCACCCACATTTGGGGGGGAGGTCTACTTTCTGTTTGGGTTAGCCCCAAATGCCACGTGACCTTAACATGAAAAACATTTCACTTTAAATCTAGTTTCTGCCTCCATGTGATAAACTCCATAGAGTTGGAAGAGACCACAAGGACCATCCAGTCACCTCTTTTGAAAGCAGTTCTTCTTTACATAACAAGAAGGATGTCACAGTAGTATCACATGCATTTTGCAGGCACTGGTGGTTGGCCTCCCAGCCACACAGGCCCTGACACTCTAAGCTGCTACACAGCCTTTTGAAGTGTCACTTCAGTTGAGGCTGCAGGAGTTACCTACAGCCAGACATGTATTTTCTTGGTTTTCACTGGTCATACCACAGAGAAGCAGAACCAAAAAATACCCACCCTCAGCTCCAGGTCACCAGCTTTGGAGTGCCAGCTGCAGCAATTTCCAATAATGCCAGAGGCCTGGGTTCCCCATGCATCAAAGTCAGGAATACCACTCAGCGGGGCTCTGATGACAGCCAGGGGCCGTGGGTATTATCAACACTCCTCTCCCTCCACTGTGCAGTATTCCCCAGTCCCTGTCTTTCTATCCCTACAGAGCAGGTGCAATCTTTAGCCACCATGCTGAGAGTTTAATTGCTGAAACTCAGGGACAGCTGCTCTTGATCATCTCCAAATTGGTCTCCGGCAGGCAGACCTGCCACTGGCTCCCTTGCTACAGAGGGCGGCATAAATAAGCAGGATAACGTGTACCGGGGTGCCTGGGACAAAGAGTTTCTGTCCCCACCAAATACACTCCCAGTCTCTTTGCTTCTGCAGGCTTTGTTTGTGATTGTTTAGATTGTGACTGCTATATCTGTGAGCAGAATGTGGCAGAGGGGGCATACCTACGGTCTTTATAAGACAAAGGCTAAAAAGATAAACTGCACTATGCAGCTTCTAGTTCTTCAAATACAAACTGGGCATGCAAAAGCCACCTCCCTCCAAAACCAGAACCAGAGACAATATACTTCACTGGGGGTCCAATGTCAAGAGCTTTACTACATTAGGTGTCTATAACAGCCTTTACAAATCTAGCACCCTTCAGACAGGGACGTAGCCAGGGTTTTAGGAATGGGGGGGGGGGATCCAGACTAAGTGCCACCATTATATTGGGGCTTGGGCGCGGCGGCGCAGCAGCATGCACCATTCATTTTTCTAACGGAAGGGGGGGGTCCGGACCCCAAGAACCCCCCTTGGCTACGTCCCTGCTTCAGATTCATCAAACTAAAACTTCATTTTTCTTCATCCATCCAATGGCTTTGCTGCCTAGGGGAAACATATTCTAATATATCTCGAGGGTGCTAGGTTGAGGAATTCTGGTTTATATGTTCAATAGATAATTGGATTATTTGTTTCCCAAGACAGACCATCATTTTGGATTGGCTTTAGCAGACTATACTACTCCCACTCTGGAGTCTGGATACCATATATCATAGTAGGAATTATGCAGCCCTCCAGATGTTGTTGGATTGCAAGTCCTAGCAGTCCTAACTAGTACAGCTGATGGTGAGGAATGCTGGGAGCTGCAGTTCATCAGTATCTGGAGGGCCACATGATTCACATCCTGAAGGAAGATATGTACAGAAAGTCAAATAATATAACTAGAGCAGAGCTGGAAATATTACAGTTGGCGCTCCTTATCCATGGATTTTTTATTCATGGATTCAAGCATCCATGGCTTGAAAATATGCAAAAGTATAAATTCCAATTAGCAAACCTTGATTTTCCATTTTAAGGAACACCATTTTGCTCTGTAATTATATTTAATGAGACTTCAGCATCCATAGATTTGTTATCCACGGGGGATCCTGGAACAGAACCCCAGCGGATAACAAAGTCCCAGTGTACAGGTAACACTGCATTTGAGAGTAATGAGGATGTAGCAATGTTATTTTTTTTAAAGTTACATTATTTTAAAACTTGGAACACTTTTACCTTTTTACTTATTACTGTGCCAATACTTGAATAATTTAGCTTACAGAAAAGATGGTGAAGTGACATAGATTTCACAGGTCCCATCCACACTGCAGAAATAATCCAGTTTGATATGGCTTTAACTATCCTGGCTCAATGCTAGGGAATTCTGGGAACTGTAGTTTTGTGTGAATGTTAACCTTCTCTGTCAGAGAGCTCTGGTGCCACAATAAACTACAATTCCCAGGATTCCCTAGCACTGAGCCAGGGCAGGTAAAGTGGTGTCAAACTGGATTATTTTTTCAGTGTGTATTGGACCACAGTGTCACAAATTACACTGAAGTGAGTGGTGTTTTTTTCTGCCACCAAAAGCAGAGCAAGAGTCAATGGTTTTTAGTTGTAAGAAAACAGGCTCATCCAACACAATGAAAATAAAACTGCTTTCACAGCAGTTAAGCAACAAAATTATCTGTCTAGATCTGGAAGTCGTGAAATCGCCTTGATCTAAGGTGGTGTTGTTGTTCCCATATTAGCTTTCTTTTAAGTGGATGGAGTAATAACACATCTGAGATGGTGAGGTAAAGCGTGCACTATCCATTATAGAGTCCTGGATGGCATGATCTCCAGTACCCCTGCCAAATAAACACACAGCTCTCTGATACATCTGCTACCTAATCCCACTTCTACCATGTATGCCACCCATCCCATATCCCTGATAAGGTAACATAGTTAAGACTGCCACTGGCAGTTGGCAGGCTTCACCTCAAGTTGCATGTGCTGTAACTATCTGTCATTATCTCCCCCTGAAGGTAAATGCCAACTGCATCATAAGCAGAATTTGAATCATAAACTCAACTCTTTAACTCCTACCAAAAACCTTGTAGAACAGGTGCTGCTGCAAGGACCCAAGAGTGTTATAATAATTAGTAGGCAAGTAACAACTAGCTACATTTCTGAAGGAGGAGGTCAGGGCTAAGCCAAGTTCGGTTCTTCCAAGGAACTCCAAGAGAAGCAAGGCTAAGGCGGGGTACAGACCACCGCTTTGCGGCGGTCCACCGCCGCCGCCATTTGCTCCGCACAGGAGCCGCAGCAGCCAAACCGCGCGGCTCCCGCGCGGAGCAAAAAAGAAGCTCCATTTCGGAGCTTCTTTTTGCGGCGCCTTTATGACGTCGCGAGGCACCTGGCGCGGACTCGCGACGTCATAGGCGCCGCGACACGTCTGGACGCTGTGCGTCCAGTACGTAAAGATGGCGGCGCCCATGTAGAAGGGGCGCCGCCATCTTGTACGTATAGAATACGTACTAGGGTTAGGGGGGTGCGGAAGCACCGCCCCTTCCTAACCCTAGTACGTATTCTATACGTACTATTTGGCGGTCTGTAAACCGCCTAAGATACTTTCAATTTCCACCCCAAGTCTGCTTCTTGTCTCTGATAGAGCTTGCTCTAAGGGGAAAAGGAACGCTGCCAGATTCACAAATCTAGAGACAAAATAATTTGTTTCAGCTATGGAGCACATCCCACAGAAACCCCACACCTCACCTGACTTTGCCTAGAGGAAACGACCACCTATAGAGGCTAAGCTTATCTTCTCCAAGCCTGCAATTTCTGTGAAAAAAACAAGACTAGGGCCTCTCCTTTGAGCAAGAGAGAGATGCATGCTATCATGCTAGCAGGTCTAATTTTAGGGAAAGGAATATATCCAACTTGAATTTGGTTCAGCACAGAGTGAGAGGCTTGACACAAGTGAGTCAACACAGCAACCCAATTCCCAAAATGTAACATAAACTGCACAGCATGGGAAGAGTGGAGATTTTAGGTTCTGTCCAGTCTGTTAAAATTCCTTCTCCCACAAACACACACTCACTACATGCTCATGACTTGTAATCTAGTCACAAATTTGGAGTGGGGGGGGGAATAGGCAAAGCTTGCATCAACACCCATCATCCAAAATTCGCAGCTTCCTTACCCACCTCTTATAAAAAAAACTAGCATGCAATTCAAATGATGCACTAGGTTGTTGGATATGTCACAGAATAATACTTGTACCAGAAGCATTGTGGGAAATCAAATGGTAGTTAAGCCTACTTGTCCACCAACACCTCCACAGGTGCTGTCACCCTGATGGCCCTCTAACACAGAAGGGGTGCAGTCAAACAACACTTTACCCAAAGGCCCCACAAACCAAGAGCTGTACCAAGAAGTAAAGATGGATTCTCTAAGGGTAAAACCTTTCATGATCTGAATAAAAACCCCAGGCCTTAAGTTGGGCATCCATTCAGATCTAGAAAGCTGGACTATATAGGTCTGACCCAGCAAGTTGTTCCTATATTTTCATGTTCTTAACCATCATGATGTTCCCAAGTTAGAATTAAAAAGTTTAATTGGCGTATTATTTTAAAATATGTGCTGGAAATGTTTTTAAAAAATGGTTTCAGGAACCTATTTTTAACCATTTCCAACACATATTTTAAAATAACATGCCAATTAATTTTTTTAATTCTAACTTTAGGTAAGGTACAATGATCTGATGGACTAAACACTTGTCTCACACTCTCTTAAATCAGAAATTATTTAGTATCATCAAAGTATTTCACATTACTTGAGCCAATTCTGACTACCAGTTTGAGCCAATTCTGACACCAGCTGATGTCATCTGATGTCAGCATTCTAGAAGGCTAAATAAAATTATGCCAGGCACAAGCAAATCCTTAGACACCTTCAATATTGATGCCTTTCCACCTTCACCACAGTGCTACCATTGTATTACTGGCCCTTCTACAAGCCCTTGGCTCCATTAGAAGGCACTCTCTTTAATAAAGGGATGTGTGATACATTGCCTTCAGACACTGCTAAACTGCTATTCCCATCATTCCTCAGCACTGGCTATGGCTAGAGCTGGTGGGAACTGCAGTTTATCAACATCTGAAGGACTGCACATTTCCCAGCTCTGCTTTAGCATTATGTGATCATTACATAGACCTGTCTCAGCTGATACATGCATCTCTGCATACCCTACAAGCCTCTGGATGAAGTCAGTGACATTTAATTTAACTACAAGACACCTTAACAAACTGGCAGTATATAAAAAAACAGACATTCTGGATAAATAAAGCAAATATATTATCCGGAAACAAATCAGTTCTCAACTCTACTGACAGCTTTCTCCCACGCTACACCAACTTCAGGCACAAACTCCAAATATATGTTGTTTTGTCTGTGGCAGCAAAAACAAGGAGTTTAGTGATATCTTAAAAACAAAACAAAAATACTGTAGTGGCATGAGTTTATTTTGTCAGGTGACAGACTGTGGGAGCATGAGATGGAGATGCCAAGGGCTGCCTCACAGCACAGTCTAACCACTTCCAAGGTGACAACATCACTTCCCATTCTCCCCCACCTTCCAAACACTGATGAGTATAATTTCAGAACCCAGAAAGTTGTGCACAGAATGCAGCTACATTGTCATCCCTCCATCTCTTCCACCATACTGACCTGGACAGACACTAAAGGCTGTGTGTGATGTTGCCATCGAACTATCATGCATTCAACCCACACACAAAGAGTCAGTTTTATATGGGATTAGTCTCAGCCAGTTGATTCTTTTCAAAAGGAAGTAGAAAGGGAGAGGAAAAAGATTGTTTGGCTGGAAAAGCAGGAGCTGTGGAAGGGTAAAGGAAGAAAACTCTGCCGTTTCAGCTGTAAAGGCTGGAGCAGCATTCACAAGACCACTCTCAATGTGACCATTATGCCATTTTCACCTATTCTGGTTCAATTCTACATTAATTAATTTAATTAATGTAGAATTAATTCTACATTAGTTCTTCATAGAGTTCTGTATTACAACTCACTGTTTCAACAGCCACCACAGACAGTAGGCTATCAGCCAGTTGCTTTCTAAAGCTAAACAGCAGGCAAACTTTTTGTTCAACATTCATAACTGTTGTTTAGGAGTTAGCTTTCCAATCATGAGGAGCCTCCCTTCCTTAAAATAAACTCTCAAGTTTAATCATGTTGAGATAAAAGAGTTTGAACAAGACAGAGGAAGTTGGACTGGGCAGCTTTGAAAGCCCTTCAAATTATCATTTGGACCCAAACTCCCAGTGATACCTTCACCACCTTACCTGACACAGAAACTCTCATGATTGCCTCCAAAGGCCTGTTGTTATCCAAGGCCCTGCTCAGGTGTAGCTCTCCAGTGCTGTGGTTCAGAAGCACCAGCTTTAGGTCGTTGCCTTGCTCAAAACTATAGGTAAGAGTATCAGAAACATCAGGGTCATAAGCCGGGATCCTACCAATCACACCAGTGGGGAAACTACTGGACCTATTGGTGATGTAGTTGTTGAAGATGATCTCAAAGTTCTTCAAGATAGGAATGTTGTCATTCTTATCCCGCAAACGGACATGCACTGTAGCCCGGCTTACCAATGGAGCTGAAGTTGCTTGAACCACAATGACATATTCAGACTTTGCCTCATAATCCAAATCCATCAATGCTGTCAGTTCTCCTGAGAAGATATCAAGTTGGAAGACCTCAGGGATGTTACCTTCCACTATCTGGTACATGATCTGAGCATTGGTGCCTTCATCTGGGTCGCTGGCAGTGATCCGGGCCACCACTAAACCAATGGGGCTATTCTCCTCAACAAAGATATCAAACTCATCCCGTTCAAAGACTGGGGGGTTATCATTGACATCAAGAACAGTGATATGGACATCAATAGGTGTCCTCATGGCTGGCACACCCTTATCAACTGCATATGCCCTAAGTTCATACAATGGGACATTCTCCCTGTCCAGCCTACGCAAAGTCCTAACAATGCCTGAGGTGGATTCAATTATGAAGTCTCCATCACCATCATCCCCACCCTGAAAGGTGTAGAACACCCTTCCATTCAGCCCAGAGTCTCTATCTGTGGCAGAAACCTGCAGGACACTAGTGAAGGCTGGGACATCCTCATATACAGAGCCTTGGTAGTTATCTCTTAAGAACTGAGGTGCATTGTCATTTACATCATTGACTAGTATTTCCAAGTAGGTGGTGTCTGATTTCTGTGGGATACCGTTGTCCCGGGCAGTAATTGCCAATGTGTAAGACACCTGATCCTCATAGTCCAGTTCCATCTGGGTGGTAACAGCACCAGTGTCCATATCAATCTTAAACTGAGGAATACTGTCCTCCATGAAGTAAGTGATACGGGCATTCTCCCCCGTATCCTCATCGGTAGCACTGATGATCACTACTGTGGTACCCACTGGCCTGTCCTCATTGATATTAACAGTGTAATGGGAGCTCTGGAACACCGGCCGATGTGTGTTGGCATCGGTCACATTAACAAACACCTGGGCTGTGTCAAGCCGAGTGCCATCTGAAGCTGTAATCGTAAGGAGATACTGGCGCTCTAATTTGTAATCCAAGGGTAGGGCCAGGGTAATAAGACCACCACCGCTCTGGCTGGTTATTGAAAAGCGATTGCGGGTATTCCCATTGGTGATCTGGTAGGTGATGACACTGTTGACGTCCCGATCGATAGCGGAAACCGTAAGGACGCTGGTGCCCACAGCAGCATCTTCGTTGAGGCGCATGGTGTATTCCTTTTGAGTGAACTCAGGATTGTTGTCGTTGACATCCAGAATGGTAATGCTGACACTGGCTGAAGAGGTCATGGGGGGGCTTCCATGGTCTCGGGCCTCTACTCCAAAATTGTAGAAGTCCACAGTCTCTCGGTCCAACTCAAAAGCCACCACAATCCAGCCAGTGTTGTTATTGACAGAAAATGGGAAATCGGGGCTAATGTCAACCAGGGCATACTCCAGCCGAGCATTCTCCCCAGAATCTGCATCGATGGCTTGGATGTGGATGACAGAGTAGCCCACCGGCACGTTCTCCAGCACCGTGGACTGGAATGGGGTGCTGACAAAGATGGGGGCGTTGTCGTTTACATCCAGGACCTGGATGGTCACCAGCCCACTGATGTTAGAAAGAGGGGGCCTTCCTCCATCCTGGGCCCGAATGCGCAGGGTGTACTCCTTATTCATCTCATAGTCAAGCTGGCTGACCACATCAATGTTGCCCGTCTGGGCATCAATGTAGAACTGCCCCCGGGTGTTGCCGCTCATGATGCTGTAATGCACCAGGGCATTGCTGCCTTTGTCCCGGTCTGTCGCGTTGACCCTTAGGATGTGGGTGTTGGAAGCCACATTCTCAGGGACCTGCACCACGTAGCGTTTCTCGCTGAACTGGGGCGAGTTGTCGTTGTCGTCCTCCACGGCGATGTGGATGGTGGCCGTGGTGCTGCGTGGGCCGGGGTCTTTGCCTTGGTCATTGGCTTCCACTATCAGCTGGTAGGACTCCACGGCTTCCCGGTCCACCAGGCCATTGGTGCGGATGACGCCGGACTTTGGGTCGATCTCGAAGATCTTGTTGGCCCCGTTGCCATTCAGGATGTGGTAGAGGATGTTGGCGTTGGGGCTGGCGTCCCCGTCTGTGGCCCGCACCGTCAGCACCTCGTAGCCGACCTCCAGGTTCTCCCGCATGCTCTCCTTGTACTCCTGCTGCTCGAAGACCGGGTCATGGTCGTTGGCGTCGCTCACCGTGACGGAGAGGGTGGCCATGGCCGTGCGCCGCGGGGAGCCGTGGTCCGTGGCCGTCACCCGGAAGACGTGGGTGCTCTTGGTCTCCCGGTCCAGCTCCTCCGCCGTCGACACGGCCCCGGTCCGGGGGTCGATGGCGAAGAAGGCATTGGAGCGGCTGTCGAAGAGGGCGTCCATGGCGTAGTCCAAGCGGCCCCACTCCCCCTCGTCCGGGTCCACGGCCCTCAGCAGGACCACCGGGGTCCCCGCCGGACGGTTCTCGGGCACCGAGGCCTGGTAGGTGGGCATCTGGAACTGAGGGCTGGCGTTGACGTTCCTCTTCCTCCTCCGCTTCCTCCTCCTCCGCTTCCTCTTCCTCCTCCTCAGCTGCCCTTCCTCCTCCTGGCCCTGGGGCCCGTGGCCGCTCTCCGTCCTCCACTGGCGCTCCAGCTCCTCTGCCGAAGAGGCCAGGCCCAGGCTCCAGCGGAGGAGGCTCTCCTGCCCCTGGCAACCCTGGCACAGCAGCCGCAGGCGAAGGGGGTGCCCGGCCCTCAGGCAGAGGGGCCCCGGGGGCAGCGCCACCTCCCCAGGGCCCCAGGGGCCCCTGCCCAGCGCCCCCGGCACTCGGCAGCGCAGAGGGCAGCCTGCTTCCCCCCAGGAAGGCAGGGGCAGGCGGGCCAGGGGCTCCAGGCACCAGCCCCGGGGGCGCCCCCTCCGGAACCGTCCACCGGCCTCAGCCCCGTCCCCGGGCGGCAGGAGGAGGAGGAGGCGGCTGAGCAGGAGCCCCGGGCTGCTGCTCCTCCTTCCCGGCCCCAGCAGGTGCGCCCAGAGGCCCCGCCAGGGAGAGCGGCACAGCCACCGCGGCGGAGCCCCTGCCTCCCGAGAGCAAGCCGCCGGCGCCGGGGGAGCCAGGGCCGCCGGGAGGCAGCAGGGGAGGCCCAGCGCCAGCCACAGCAGCCCCGGCGCCAGCAGCATCGCCCCCTCGGCCCCGGCTCAGCGGCAGCGCTTCATGCCCGGCAGCCTCCCTCCCATGGAACCGCCGCCGCCGCCGAGGATGCTGCCGAGGATGCCGCGATGGCTGCTACGGTCGGACGAAGAGGAGGAGGAGGAGGAGGAGGAAGCAGCCCCGCTCGCTCTCTCGCTCTCTCGCTCGCTCTCTGCCGCAGCCTCCTCCTCGCGTCCAGCGGAGCCTCTTAAAGGAGGCGCGCCCTCGTGCGGTGCTGCAAAGGCAGAAGGAGAGCGATGGGGCCACGATACACACACACACACAACATACATACACAACACACACATGCATATATACACACATCACACGCACATACACAACACACACACATACACACACATGCATATATACACACAACACAAATACATAGACAACACACACACACAGAGGAACCCCCCCCCGCCCCGCCTCCTCCTCCTCCTTCTCCTGCATCAGAACCAAGGCTTCTTTCGAGCCAGGACTTGCCCTCAGGATGACCACAGGAGGGTCTCACACACAGAGGGGACCCTCCCTCCCCAGAGCCGCCTCCTCCTCCTCCTCCTCCAGGACCAGTAGCACCAGCATCAGGGCTTCTTTCGGGCCAGAGTCCACACTCCGGGTGTCCGCGGGCAGGTCCTACATTTCCCGGACATGCCCTCCTCCTCCTCCCAAGACCTGCCCCTCCTTTTCGGTCTTCTGTTCCCAGGAGGGATGATGCCCAAACGTCCTCCCTTTGGGGCAGGACTATGAACAGGGTGAGCAGACTCGGTCCTCCTTTTCCAGGACGCAGCCTCCATTTCAGCCCTCTCTCCAGGAGGAATGCCGAAAGGTCCTCCCTTTAGAGCATGACTGAGAAGTCATGCCCCAAAGTGTTTAGGAGTGTTTTGAGGTTTTCCTTTGGAATGTCCTCCACTTTTATTCAAGGTCCTACATTTTGTGGTGTCTCCTCCTCTTCCTTTGCAGTTAGGACATTTTGTCACCCAGAACGAGAGGTCCTTCTTTTCCTGGGCATGTCCTACATTTCACCCTTGCTTGCACCTAGTAGTCCCAAGCTCAGGGTGACCAGACGCCCTCCTTTCCCAGGACATGTCCTACATTTCAACTTTGTGTCCAGGGGGAATTTGCACCAGGCCACACTGGCTCTCATGTGGGCCTCAGAAAACATCAAGCAATCCTTATCAGCTTTTCATTCTTTAGAATCCTGCTGCCTTTCTCCCCAAAAATGAAAATCACGCAAAGCGGCTGAGGAGCAAAATTCAAATAAAGCATATTCAGGCTGAGTAGCTGTGTTGGCCATATAGCAGCCTCCAAGTACAAGAAGATCCACAATCCACATAACAGCGATACTATATTTGACCAACCAAAATGCAGAATATCCATGATGCAAGCTTTCAAAGCTCCACTGGCTTCTTCATCAGTCAAGGATATTAAGAATCATGCAGGGCAGGCTAGCATTTCCTCAAGGAGGTGTTGCTGTGTTTGTTCTATGCAAGCAGGTGTTCAGTGTTAAATGTTTTCTGCCTAACAAAAGCGGCTGTGGCTGAGACATCTGGATCTCAGTAGAAGTCTCTTTTTGCCTTGCTAACATCATTCAGATTTTATCTCCTGGACTTTTTCCCCAGTGTTCCCAGTGCCAGAAGGAGCACATGTATTTTGTGCATTTTGGTTGGTCAACTAAAGGTATCGCTGTGTTGCATATTTGAATAAAATAATACAAGTAAGTAGCACATCAGTCGGGTGAGACCCAGCACCTAAACCACTTACGCATCCACCAAATGAATCTGAGGAAGCAGACTTCAGTCTACGAAAGCTCATGCTGCCAACTTCTTTCTTTCAGTAAGTCTCAAAGGCGCTACAAGATCTCTCTACATATTAAATTACTTAAAACCTTTTGGCAGCAACCCAGGTGAAATGTGGATAAATCTGAATAAAATATGATTTGCCTCCACGCTGAGAGAAGGGCAGGAAAGAAGGAAGAGTAAGCCTAACATCCCTTGCCAGGGCCTTGCAGAACATGGGGATGACCATCAAGAACATCATCTTCTGAAGCACCCCAACCAGGTGAGGCTCCAAGCCTAGAGGGAGGCTGAGGGAAAGACCTCTCCTAAAGATCTGAAGGATCACATGGAAGAACAGGGTCTTTTAGGTAGCTTGATATGGAGCTTTATTGATTATAAGCAGCATTTTGGGCTGTTCCTAGAATCAGACCAATAGCCAGGAAGGCTGCTAGAGGAAGAGTCAACAGTCCCAGAATATTTTGAACCAGGTGAAGTGCCAGAACACTGTTCAAAGACACCTTCATGCAAGAGTGTGTTACAGTACTCCAAAAGGGTTATAACCACATTGGTATCAGTGTTTCTAACATACATAACTCCAGCAGTTACATGTTTACTAGAACGCATCTGAGGAAGTCAACTGAAGTCTACGAAAGCTCATGCTGACAACTTCTTTCTTTCTGTTAGTCTCAAAAGTGCTACAAGCTCTCTCTATATACAGTGTTTATTGATAGCATTGCAATATTGCTTGATATAATGAAATCTCCAAGTTATCTATAGTATGAAACAGTTTAAGAACATCTGAACCCTAGCCCCAGGTTTCAAAAGAAAGGCCCCCTGGATGTATCACACTCCTGGTGCAGAAGCTTCAGATCCAGGGTTGCATTTAGATTTCATTTGTAGAGCATTGTTGTCATCATCATCACCATCATTATCACCCAGCTTTTATACTCCACCTTTAATTATGATATTCAAGGCAGCTAAGAACAATCAAACAATGCAACAACCCAAAATAACATCATTACAGTCAGTCTAAAAGTATCAACCATCTGTTTATTTTTATGCCATCTTTCTGAGATTTAATTTTTAAAAAGCTACCCAATAAACCCTAAATCCAACAGCTAGTTAACAACAAAACGAGACAAAAATCAAGCAGTAGCAGACAGGGTTTTTTATTTGTTGTCTAGAAGACAACATCCAAAAATAAAGCCTGCTGGAACAAGAAGGTGTTGGCTACAGACCAAAAAACAAGAAGCAAAGGGACTGTAAAAATCTCCTTTGGGATGGTGTCCAAAATTCTAGGCTTCACAACAGGAAAGGCCCTGGTTTCTCTGCCAACCACCGATGTGCTTGGCTCTGGAAGGAGTTAGAGAAAGGCCTCAGACATAGCACTTTCTGCATGGGCAAGAATAGCAGTCGTGATATTGGCTGACAATCTATATTCACTACTTAGTTGTGTAGCTAAGTGTCTCCCAGCCCAATCTCCACCAGGCAGCAACCACAGTGAGAGATGGGAGTCTGTTCTCTTGTCCATCAGGGCTCAGCGGACTGATGTTTCCAGTTTCCTCCCAACAGGGATCCTCAGTGCAACAACCAGAAATGGGATCCCCACTGGAATTCTTCCTTACACCAGAGATGGCTGGTGGGAGGAGATGGAAATGTCAATCTGCAGTGCCCCAAATGATAGGAGAACAGATCACTGTTGCTCACTGATTTTTTTCAAGCCTTGTGAGTGACAGAGAGAAACATCTCCCTCCCTAATTTCTTCAAAATAGGCATAATCTTCCATACCTGTGTTCATGTCCTCATTTACTTGCCTTTGTTTTTCTAAGCTAAAATGCTGCAACCATTCCTCATACCTTAGGTGTTCTAGCCTCCTGATCCTTTGACTCTATACTATTTTCCAAGTATGGCTGCACCATAGAGTTGTATAAAGATGTAATGATAGTGGCAGTTTTATTTTCTACTGCTTTCACAGTGATCCCCAGCATTTCACAGCAGCCATACACCGGGTCAACATTTTCATTCCATAACCCTAAGATCCCTTTCCTGTCAGTCCCCTGCCAGCTCAGCTGCCATTATTACCTTGCTTATATTATTATTATTATTAGTATTATTAGTATTATTTAAATGCCAACATACATTACTTTACACTTGCATACAGTGATCTGTGCTTGCTGCTTTATTGTCAGTTCTTGACCTGCACAGACAGCTACAATGCCTACAATAATCTTGGAATTGTAGCCAAAAAAGTTACTTCCAAATTCTGAGTGGGAGGCAATTTGAGTTGCACAGAGGGCACCACAGGGATGTATCTAGGTGGGGTCTCTCTATGGTCAGGCAGAGAGAGCAAACACACAGGTACAGCCAAAGTGTGTGGAGTGTGTTTGTTGTAGGAGGAAATTCAATCAATCAGCATTTTAAAACAGAGTTTGGAAATGTTACTTTTTTATTATTACAACTCCCAGAATCCTCCCTCAAGCATGGTCACCAGTTGTCTAGAGGACTCTGGGAATTGTTGTCCAAATAAACCAAAACACATTTTCTGAGCTCTAGGATCTCAGGTAGTATGTGGTGGGAAACATCTTCAGTTGAAACCCAAAGAACCATTGGCAGTCACGGGAGACAATGGTCCAAATCACACTGCAGAAATAATCCAGTTTGAGACTACTTTAACTGCCCTGGCTCAATGCCTGGGAATTCTGGGCACTACCGTTTTGTGAGATATTTAGCCTTCTCTGTCAAGAGAGCTCTGGTACCACAATAAATTACAATTCCCAGGATTCCCAAGCACTGAGCCAGGGCAGTTAAAGCAGTCTCAAACTGGATGATTTCTGCAGTGAGTTTTGGACTAATATTTGGCAAGATGTGCAAATAGTCAAAACAGTCAAGCCTCCTTTCCTATGTTTAGGTGAGCAGGGTTCAGAGCTGCTCTAGGGCTGTGAAATCATTGCTAGGTTTCCAATCCTGCCTTTGAGCCAGTTTCCAAGAGGGCTGAGAGTGAGTAATGTTCCTCAGTTCTTGCAGATCTTTGTTGTCTTAATGTCATCAGCCTGAATTCAACAAACCTATGCTAAATAACATAGTCATTTGAGTGGCAAGTGCAGACTTGCAGAACTGTGTGGGCTACCCTGGACAGCACCCTGAGCCGGCATGCATTGTTCCCTGGCTAAAAAAACCCTCATGCACCCCATCCAACTTCTCCATCACCTGGACCAATCTCTCTCCTTAAGTGGTTGGGTCCAGTGAGAGACATCAGAGCTGGATTTTCTTTCTTCCCTTTCTCCCCAATCCGGCATTTTCTTTCTTCCTGGATTTTCTTTCCTCCTTTTTCTTCTCAGCCTCCCTTCTTTGCTTTTATGCCAACTTTTGCACCACCTTTTGCTTGTGTACAGTTTGGTGGGGCTTTTTCATCCAGAACCTGCTTGTAACAAGGGCTGATCCTAGAATGGTGCTTCTTAAAAGGGCAATGCCTCCTGCTTTCCCACAGCCTCATGCACTGCAGTTGTAAGGACACCAAGAACATATTCTTTTCCTTGAACTGCTGCTACAGCTACAACTGTGCTTGTTGTTTAAATAACACAAACAATGTCACACAAGCTACTGTGGTTCATGACGATGGACACCAGTCCAAATCCTCTTTCCGGGGATGAAAATACAATGCTTTGCAACAGAAGCCACTGAAGATGCAAAAAGAAACTGCACAAGATTTCCCATGTTGACACTTTATTTGTTCTTTGTTGCTTGCATTGTGCATTTTTTACTTTTAAGGGAGTTAAGTCCTGATGGCTAACATAACAAAGATAAGAAAATCTGGGGGGGGGGGAGAGAGAAAGCAAAGTAAAGACTTATTTAATTTCACATGCTGTTCCTGCATTGGCCAACCAATTTTCACAAGAAATCCATAACCAGGACATGCAGATCCCTTGTGTTCCCTGACAACCCATTAAATAAATAAATAAATAAATAAAGTGCATGTTTCTATGTTGTTTTAATTTTAACTTTTAAAATTATGTAATGTTTAATGTATTTTCAGAATGTTTTAAATTATTTTAATTAGTTTTAATCTTCATTCTTCTACATTTTAAATTGTTCCACTTCATTTTATTGTAAGCCGCATAGAGATCTTGCAATATGGAGCAGAATAGAAAATATTGCAAATAAACTGGTACAGAGAGGCACAATTGCCTTTAATAGTGGACATGCCAGTCTAAATCCTGTTGTTAGTAGAGCCATTGAAACAATGGGATCTACTTATGTGTTGACTCCCCATTTAAGTAATGATTGTGTGTGTGTGTGTGTGTGCATCACATGTATATGCCTTCAAGTCACCTGTTGACTTATGAGATCATAATGAAATCATAGGGTTTGCTTTGACAAGGAATAAGCAGAGGTGATTTGCCATTGCCTTCCTCTGACGAATGCATTTGAGGAAGTAGACTGAAGTCTATGAAAGCTCATGCTGCCAATTTCCTTCTTTTAGTTAATCTCAAAGGTACTACAGGATCTCTCTCTGCATACTGATTCTACAGACTAACATGGCTATATCTTTGAATTCTTTCTCTGACAGTTAGCCTAGAGCAGCTGGTATCCATCCAAGTACTAACCAGAGCTGACCTTGCTTAGTGTGCAAGGTCAGATGGGATCTCGTGCCTTCAGGGTATTTAGGGCTGGGAAAAGAGTGTTTTTTGCTGTGCCTTCAAGCCATTTCTGATTTATGCAGACCCAAAGACAAAGGAAAAACTCCTCTGACCAAATCTTTCCAAGAAAAGGTTCGCCTTAGGGTTGCCATAAGTCAGAAATGACTTGAAGGCACACAGTAACAACAACAAATGTTCTATCAAAGGTTCTATCTTTCTTAGCAAGATTTCATTGCCTTCATTCAATGCTGAGAGAAGGTGCTTTGCCCAAAGTCACTAAATGGGTATCTATGGCTGAGTGACAATTTGAACCCTAGTCTCACAGAGACCTAGTCCAGCACTCAAACCACTACACTATGCTGGCTAGCATGAGGGTAGCAACACTTCTCATGCATTGTCTTTACCTAATAATTCTTACAAGTCTGCTTATACTGTATATCTGCACACCCCAAGCCATACCTAGATAAAGAAGGGGAATAAAGGAGCCAGGTGCTAGCCTGAGGCATTTGTGGGTTTCTAAAGAAGGAGACGCATTGAAATAGGAGTGCTCCAGATCACATTGTTAGTCACCACCCAACATCAGTGATCAGAAGATAAAGGAAGACATTCATCACAAACTGCTGCTGTATATCTCCCATTTCCATGGAGTCTGTTTATTCAAAGCATTAAAAAAAAAAAAAAGCCTGGCCCTTCTGCCCAAAAGTCTCCCAGAGCAGCTTGCACATAATCAATGAAAACAAAAGAGTTTTTGCTTACAAACTGATAATCTAAACTGATGTAACATAAAGGGGAAAAAATGAATGAGGAGGGAAGAGGAAAATAAATAGCAAATTCTTATTATTTATTTAAAAACATGGAAGGGGAGATATGCCTCCAATATGAGTAGAACAGTGACTCCACTCTGGGTTTCATTGGACACTATCCAAGGTGCTGAACCGTATCTTCAAATAAGTTCAGCACCCTGAATAACTTTTTAAAAATTCAGACTAAAACCCATAGTGGATCCACCACTTTACAAAGACTGCAGCCCACAATGTTAAAAAAGATTTCCGGAACTGCTGATATACAGGCCCTCACAATTTTCAAATACAGCATAGATACTATACAACTCTTTGTCATTAAAGTGTGCCCATTTCTTAAAGCAAAGAGTACAAATCAGTTATAAGGACAGCAGTTAATTAAATACACATTGAAAAGCTTTACAATTATTGTTTATAGACTAATAATGAGACAGCAGCACATGGTGGGTCATAACCAGCATTGCCAATTTCCAGGGAATCCCCCAGAATCCGGTGAATTTAATTCATTTCTTCCCAGGGATTTTGACTGAATATTCCGGTAAATATTGGGGAATTCTGGGGATTTTGGATTTTGGTAAAACATTCCGGGGAATATCTTCGAGGCTTGTTAGCAACACTGGTCATAACCAAATCATTCAGAAGAGTTCTTTTAAAGGGGGAGTGGACATTGTTGTCTCTTCAGCCAGTTTTTTGGGCAGAAGTATCCATATACCACAAATGTAAATCGTGTTAGCTGTCTAGAGCTCCAGGACATAATTTGTGTCTGCCCTAAACAGCTTAGGACCTTGAGACTTGAAGAAGCACCTTTCCCTGTATATGCTTGCCGAAAGTCTGAGATTGGCTTGAAGAGGCCTTCTTATGCATCCCATCAGTCACAGCAATATGCTCTCAGAAGATACAAGATGGGGCCTTCTCTGCTGTGGCACCCCAACTATGGAATACTCTTCCCTTAGAAACCCAACTGGCTGCCATATTGCTGCCATTCCAGTGTCAGAAAGCCTTTGGGGCCTAACTGGTTTGATACAGATCCACACATATTCATGGCTTTGATTTATTTTAAAGTATTTTAACTGGTTTTATTCTGCCTTTTTAAAAAATGTGTTAAATAATTTAACATGTTTTACAAATAATCTTTCCATTGTTTTACACTGATTAATCAGTTTTTTAATCATTAATCAGGTTTTTCCCCCCATTATGTACCACCCTGAGATATTTAGAGGGTGAGATATGAGAGCCAGCATGGTGTAGCAGTTTGAGCATTGGACCATGACTCTGAAGACCAGGGTTTGATTCCCAGCTTGGCCATGTCACCCACTATGTGACCTTGGGTAAGCCTCAGAGGATGGCAATAGCAAACCCCCTTTGAGAAAACTTGCCAAGAAAACCTCATTATAAGTTTGGCTTGCATTGAATAGTGTGGTTGCACAGCTGAACTAGGATATCAAAAGTGCAAATAAATGCACAGCCAGATGTATGTGTGCATATGCACAATGCTAATGCATGTGCAATTCTGCTGCTGCAACCTTGAAACGAATGCAAACATTCTGTATCAGTCAAAATGTCCAACTGCTTCCATAAAGGAATTTCTACACGCATAAGACTCCAACAGGATTCCAGGTAATCAGTTTATATTTTCATCTATTCTGGTCTTTCCAAAATCCAGATTCTCCAGACATTGTACTGCAACTCCCATCATCCAATGCATAGCTGTAAAGCCAATACATGCAGAAGGTGCTAAGGCACTAAATCAAGAAAAGTTGTCTTGTGTCATGGACAATACAATTCTGTACATTTCTGTTCACAAATTGGTCCCACTGAATATAGTGAGCCTCACTCTCACATAGATGGGTGTAGGAGTGCTGCCCCAATGGTTATTATTATTAATACAGCCAACACTCCATATCCATGGATTCTTTATTGACAGATTCAACCATCCATGGCTTTAAAATATTTTTTAAAAAAATATAAATTCCAAAAAGCAAACCTTGATATTGCTATTTTATACAAGGGGCACTATTTCATTAGACTACTGTATCTAATGGAAATTGAGCATCCACAGATTTTGGTGTCCACAGGGGGTTCTGGAACCAAACCCAAGCAGATACCAAAGGCATGCTATATTATTATAAACCGATTATATTATCATATAATAAACTAATTGTTCCATTTATTTATATCTAACTCACAGCAACTTACACAATTTAAAACAAATACAACAATATTGTACAAAAGTTAAAAGTGTAATTAAGCTATCAATAAAATTTAAACCAGTTTAAAACATTACCACTAAAATGAAAACAACAAAAATGCAATACAACACATTATGCAAGGACCTTTCTGCTGAACAAGTTCTTTTCAAAAGTCTGCCAAAAGAGAAAACCAAAAAATCTTCACCTGCCTACAGAAGATTAGCAAGGCAGGTGTCAGTTTAACCTGTCTATGAAAGAGGTTCCAGAGGCTGGAAGCAGCCACCAAAAAGGCCCTCTTTTGTATCCCTATCAAATGCACCTATGAGGGTGGGCTAGAGTGAAGGGTTTTCCCAGAAAATCTCAAAACACAGGCAAGCTCATATGGGAGACCCTTTCTTGAGACCAGTTCCAAAGATTGGAAAGGTTATTTTTGGACTACAACTCCCAGAACCCACAGCCAGAACAGAGGAATTCTGAGACTTATAGTTAAAATAACCTTTCCAAACCTTGTCATTGTTGCTAGACTAGCAACAACAGAACCAAAGAACTCTTTTCACCCAAGAAGAATTCCAACAGATGCCTTATGTTATGCAGGGAATAGATATCCAACCAACACTGAACAAAGCAGATGCAGGAAAGCTGGCATCACAACTGCTTTGGAACACATTGCTCCCTGCACATTCCCATGACACAATGAGAGGCAAATTATGGCAGGCTTCTCCCAAACTCATTTAAACTTCCGTCTCCCCAGCTAAAGGCCAAGGCATTCTCTAACTGGAAGCCAGTCAAATAGGCAGGCAGACAAGCTGGAACTATCAATTGATCCCAAGGATACAGTGAGGAATATAGTCTCTTCTCCTAGCCCAGGGAGTGAAAACAAACAAGTTGGACAGTGCCATTCAGAAGAAGAAGGGTCATCAATTAATTACACCCTGGATTTAGCACCCATGCAGTAAAGGATGGGAGAGAACTCAGCACCATGCAGGACATGAGCACTGGAATCAGAGCCCTTTTTATTAAGCTTGTAAAACCAACCTGGGATAGGAGTGCTGCTGATGCACATAATCATATGTTATTGGAGAAGGGATGCACAAAAATGGAACAGCCTGGGAGAGGTAACACCAGCTCATCACCCTATTAAACCCCATTAGATGAATAGGGCCCATGGGCCCATTCATTCTACACAAATATAGTGTTAAATCCTACTTCAGCTGACATAGCAACATCCTGTAGAATCCTGAGATTTGTAGTTTAGTGAGGCACTAGGGTTCTCTAGCTAAGGATTCTAAATGTCCCTCCCTAAATTGCAAATCCCAGTATTTTTTACTACTGGCTTTTTTACTTTGTAGTCCAGCATCAAAACACAAAATAAAACAACCTCAGTCAGAAAAAAATGTAATATCCAGTCACGGAACTAATGCAGAGATCACTTCAGGTGAAAATCTACTAGCAGTAGAAACAGATATACAGGTATTTCCCATGATATATCCTTTAGTTTTTACTAGAACTCAAAGATCCATCAACCAATCTGAGGGCAAAAAGCACACTTTCAAAAGTTTAAAAATCCTGATCTCATGAATGTGCTTAATGAACAGAGCTCACAATCCTTCCCTGAATAAATCCACTCCTGGTTACACCAAGCTTTTTTGTTTGTTTGTTTCAGCTGTATAATTTAGGGTAGGAGGAGAGTAATTTTGTTGCTTCTCTTGTCAAACAATTGAGAATCAAAAATCCTTGCCAAGATGCCACCCATCACTTGGCAATCCAACAGTAAAACCAAACCTCCTCTCTGCCCACTCCTGTGCTAAAAGAGGATTTATAAATTTGGACTTATTCTCAACCAGAGTGGTCTGTTATTTAGCATGATAGTGCTTGTAAACATTGGCTGTTGCCATAAAGAATGACAGAAACAAAACTGTTGTGGAGCTGGATAAAAATAATTTGGAAAGTGTTCTGTTCACCCTGCTTTTGATCCATCTGACACATGCCATCCTTTTGTGGAACGAGTAACATGTATTCAACAAAAATGGGGCTTTTTAGTGTGCTGTATTGGTCTTATTTTTTGGTTTTTAATTAATGTTTTAAGTGATTTTAACTTAGTTGAGAGTTTTACATTATTATATTAACCACAATCTTGTGCATGTTTTTAACCATATGTGGTTATATTTGTAATTTTTTCTATTTCATAAACCAATTTAACTCCTATTTGGGGGGGGGGGAAGCAGGGTATAAATAAGCTGATGGATACATGGATGGAAAATTGGAATATGGTTCATTTCTCATCCTGGAAAAGACAAGGAACTGCCAATATCAACAGTATCACATTTGCCACTTGAATGGCTGAGAGGGAGGAGGACACAAGAGACAATTGCTCAAGCATTCTGAGAAAGTGCTTCAAAGTTATGAAGGGAAGAAGATTCTAATAGGGATTTAGGATAAAGTCAAGGAGAGTGCTGTTTTTCCGGGAAGGGGGCTACCATGGGACGGGTTTAAAATCCTGATTTTGACCACTTAAGTGAAGAAGAGGAGCACACAGGCATGGATAGACAGAATCACACCCACGCACACACACACTACACACACACACCTCTTGAAGAAGGGCCTGAGTTTCTTTGTACAAAGAACAGAATGTTGCCCCAAGGCAGCTGGAAAAGCAACTGGCATAAATGGAGCACAAACAAGTTTGACAAGTATTGGAAAAGAGGCAATAGAAAAAAAATGGCTGGGTATGCTCCCACCCAACCACCCCCAGAGCTGCTCTAAATCATCATGTTGACAAGAAAGGAAATTCAAATCCTGCCTATTGTGTGGTTGGCTCTTTTTCCCTGGACTCAAGTGAACTCAAATAGGGGGGGATGGAACCCCTAGTGGGAGGCAGAAGAATCAGATAAGCTGGGAACTTTGAAGAAAAAAACATTGTTGTAGCACCCTGGCCAGCAACTAGTTTGCTATCCTCCTTGAAGACAGGAGTGTGAGATGCTGGCTCAGTTCCGAACATCCTTTCTTCCCAGCAGCCTGCTGGCATGTTCTTTTGCCTCCACACTCCTCTTTCTCTTCTAACAATTGTAGGAGTGTGGCAATAGGAGTGTGTGTGACTCAGTCATAGCATAAACTTTGAAATAATTACAGTCAGTGTGCAGTGCAGTTGTTGCCCACACAGAAGACACTTCTAGCCATCCCTGGTGTGTGCATCGTGTGTCTTGAAGACATTTCCAATTTATAGCAACCCAAAGGTGATGCTATCATGGGTTTTTTTTGGCAAGATTTGTTCAGAGGAGGTTTGCCATTGCCTTCCCCTGAGGCTGAGAGCATGTGATTTGGCCAAAGTCATCCAGTGGGTTTCATGTCCGAGCTGGGAATCAAAAGATGGTCTCCAGAGTCGTAGTCCAACACTCAAAGCACTATGCCACCCTGGCTACCAGCCACCCCTAAGCACAAAGGTATGTAGACAAATATAATGCAGTTATTGACATAACCAGCAATTATTTCTATGACTGCTATGTCAGCCAGAAAGCCAACACATTTGTTTACTGAAGTTGTGCCTGAGGATAATTGGTTGGCCTGCTTGTGTGGACAGAGAAGGCATCATGGTACCCATGTTGGCCATACAACAAAGTATAATAACACCCTAACTCCACAAAACAGTGATGCCTTTATTGGTCCAACCAAAGTGCACAAAATACATGATGCAAGCTTTCAAAGCTCCACTGGCTATTTCAGCAGGCAAAGGTGTTAAAAATAATGACTGATAAGGAGCTCCTTTTAGTATATTAGCATATTATTTTAGTATTTTAATATTTTAGCATTTTATAGTGTGGTGTTTTATCATCTGTTTTTGATTATATATGTTTGATGTTCCACCTTTTGGTGGAAAGGGGTTTATAAATAAAGGTCATCGTCATTGTCATACAAAAAAAAGAAAAAAATGATTATATTAGAGTCACTGGCTACATTTTGTCAAGATGTTGTTAATGTTGTTCTCAGTTAAAATGGTACAGAGGGGCATCCATGTAGGCAGAGTGCATTCCTCACGTTTGGCCATGTAGGCTCTGGGAGAAACAGTTGTAAAGTCCAGGAAATAAAATTTAAACTCCACTGACAAAATAAATAGAAACTTCCTTTGAGAGCCAAGCTGCCTCTGTCCTGTGTGAGGCTACTGACCTCCTTCTTAGGCAGAGAATATTGAATTTCTCAATAAGTCTCTATGCTGCTGTATTTGGAAAATGTTTAGGGGCTGTTTAGGTAAAATATGTCAAATGAACTCTCATTTTTTAAAAAGTTTTACCTTTGTTAATGGTACAAACCTCAGAGTTAAGAAGCCGAGTTCCTCGGCTTCTTTATGTTGGCTCTACAGATGTTTCAGACTTCAATTCCATGGACCCCTGACAATTAGACATGCTGGCTGGGGTTGATAGATGGTGTGGGCTAAAACATCTAGAAGGTCCCTACTAGTCTAGAGGGGATGAGGAGCATATTTGAAATAAAGAATGAGTTCATCATATGTCATCAGTTGACAATGTGAATCTCGTGTCATGGGAATTGCTGGGTGGCAACATTCAGAGGGACATACATTTTCCAGCCCTGTCTTCAAGCATATTTCCACGTTCTTTCCCCTTTCCAAGGCATAGCTTAAGCTCCTGCTTTACATGCATCTTCATGTCATGAGGATGAAAACTACAAAAGTGCCTGGAGGCTGGTTCTTTTAATAGTGAGAGAAAAGAACCTCTGCCTCAGAGGGCATGCTAGGCTGCCTTCTTCTGTGCCTGTAACTCATTCAGCACTGAACAAACTCTGTGCAAGATGACTTAACATGCTCAGCCCTTTCCCTTGTTCCTTTCTGGAGGCATGTTGTTTGCAAACTGCTGCTAGCTCTGGTATATTTACCAAGCTTGGATTAACTGGGACCCCTCTGTGGAGTGCAGATTAACCTGCTTCATCCTACTGGGTTTCCATTCTTACTTTTGCAAAGGTTTTAAAAAAAACATCACCCACCTTCCAAATTAAAACAACAGTCTGTCTACCAAAATTTTTTTTAATGAATTTGGTGTGACCTCTCTCTCTTTTCTTTCTCATGCCACAAAATGACAGGCAAGCATGAGAGGTGGTAAGATCATGTCTTCAGACCCTTCCAAATCCCCCTCCCCTTCCCCTTCCCCTCTAGGGTTGCAACAAGCTGGAATTTGCATTTCGTCCAGCACCCCTTTTTGTTTTTTTGAATTACAAATTGGAGACTCTCCAAGCTGCTCCTTTTGTTCCTCTTTCTCTTTGTCATTATTCTCTAGTGTGGCTGATCAAAGGAAGCCACAGAGCAAGTGCTCTCCTGGTCTGATGGATAGAAGAACACTGGCCAATGAAAAATGGTCCCTGGCTCTCTAGGCTGCCAACTGTTCTTTCTTGTGCCAAAAAAGTGGTCAAACTTTTGAAAGGAAGTTTTTTTTTTTAAAAAAAAGCTACTCGTTTAACAAGATCAGTCTATCAAGATGTGTAAGTATTTAAAAAGCTTTGTAAGTAAGCCTCCAAGGACTTCTTCCTCTTGCAAGTCAGGCTGCATCATTCTTTTAATTAAATGTGGCAATGAAAATAGGTTTGGAAGGCTTTCCCCAAGTATATATTGACCAGATAGGGAGAAGAAATATTCATATCATAAGCTGATAATACACCACTGTCAACTGAGATTCACATTTGTTCCAAGTGTCTTGCTTCTGGGACAGGTTGGTAAATGCAGGGTAATCACATCACATTGCCTGGAAGCTGTGGAAGAACCTGTCATTGTGGGAAAACCAGGTCCAGAGTAATGTTCACCTGTATTAAACACAGAACCTTTTAATCTCACAGCTTAATGAATCACTCTAGGGAACATGCTTCAAAATCTTTCGCTGAGCAGAGATAAGCATTCTAAGGAAGTTGTGAAGGGTTACCTCCTTAAGTGGTTCCTTATGTCCAGAGTTTCAGAACTCCCAGGAATGCAAGGCCTCCATACTGCTGAGAAAGCAGCACCACTTGGGACTTTGATTCCTTTAGAAGGGGCCATTTCACACTACACAATTATAAAGCTATGATTCTACCATTACTGTCAAGGCTCTTCAGCTCCCTAGAAAACCTCATGATGCCATAGGACGTTGTCTCACCAGCTTAAATGGCATGATACTACTATAATTGTAATGTATGAAAGAGACCATTTTACCCACCACATGCTACAAACAGCTTTGGAGAACAGTGCACAAAACAGTGGCATTAAATGCTAAGACATCAGTACAATAAGATAATGGAAAGCCATGAGTACATTACACTACAAGGAAAGCCTATAGTTCCAGCATAAGATCATTAGTGTTGTAGGAGCATAAGGAAGCTGTCTCATACTGAGTGAGATCATGGGGACTATCTAGCTTCTGTATTGTGAATTCTGGCTGACAACAATGGCTACCCAAGACTTCAGGTAGGATTATTTCTTAGCTCCATCTGGACATTTCTGGAAGTTTCAGGTATTCCTCCCATCCATGTACAAATCAGCTTCAATTCTGCTTAGCTTCTGAAGCCAAAGAAGGTCAGGAATGCCAAGGGTGGTTCAATAGTATATTTGGACTCTGGCTCTGCATGTATAACTCACAGGATCTGAAACCCATCTCCAGTTTTGAAACAGCAGCACAGGTAGATGGCACTACTATCAAATACACATTGGTGACAACAGAGGCTGTAAAACCTAAGACAACATTCCTCAGCCTGGATCCATCTGGATATGTTGGAACATAGCTCTTATAATCCCCAGTCAGCAAGGGAACTCTAGCCCAAACATCTAGAGGATGTCAGGTTGGGGAAGATTGCTCTAAATGAAATAAATGCCTTAAAAGGTTCTAGCTGATGATGACCATATATATGTAGTATGGATTCTATTGTTTTCAAGAATTGTCAACAACTTTCTCTCACTATCCTAAAAAGGCTGCTGCTTGGCCTACTGTGTGGCTCCAGTGAGAGGAGCCTCTAGAATTTGAATGGGCAACATGCGGCCCTCCAGAAGCCATGAGTGGTTCTCTTACCATTCAAAAATCATTAAAGAAGCAGAGTGGAAATGAGCATCCAGAGAAGGAGGGAGGGAGAGTACTCCTTTTAGTGGCAGTTGTAGGGAAATAGGATTCTGTAGAATCCAGCAACCAAAACAGCTCCATGTTGTTTTATAGTAAGGCTAGAAAGGTAATCCAGTAATGTCAGAACAGTCTGCAACCAAAATGTTTCACAAACATGGAACAATACATGGATTGCATGCAACCCCTCAAGGCTGATATTGTCATCCCTCCATTCCCTTGTCAAACCACATCCAAAATTTCAGAAGCAAATATGGTGCAAAATTTTGGTGGTAAATGACTGTTTTTAAAAAGGAAATCCAGAGACACACTGGGAACGTGCCTTTAAAATAAACAGTCCCTGGTTATTTTAAGGGCCTTCTCCGATTGGCTATTCACCAGGGTATATGTGTACAGACAGAACCAGCATTGCATAGGGGTCTGAGGGTTGGATTATGACCCTGGAGACCAGGGTTCAATTCCCCACCCATTGAATTCAATTCGCCCATGGAAACTTACTGGGTGACCTTGGGTGAATCATATACTTTCAGTTCTTTAAAACCCCATGATAGGGTCACCATGTGTTGGAAAGGACCTGAAGGCTCACAACAGCAACAACAACAACAAGATGTGTGCAGTGAGTCCTGGATGTGGGAAACTGGACCCAAGACCAGGAAAATTTGTAAATATCTGAACTAACATATACTGTATGCCATAAGGAAAAGTTTATAGACCTAGCCCGATGAATGTACACAACCAGAGCAAAGCAGATTTCATTTCCTGACAGTACTAAATTCAGAAGGCCAGGGAAGGTTTTTACTTAGCAAGTACCTTAAAGATGGCTTCAAAACAGAATTTGTATAGGCATGGATTAGATAGGACCCATTACTTTTGATTCTCAGTAGCCAGCTCTGTAAAAGGGCTGTAAAAGCAGCCATTCTTTACAAGGGTCCATGGCAAAGAGACAGGACATCACAAGAACTGTCTGGGGAACCACTATAGACTGAACAGTTAAATCTTAGTTTTGAAATAGTCTCAAGAGCCCATACCAGAAGTGATTGGAGGTAAAATCAGAGTTGGAAAAGCCAGATTTCCTTTGTGTTTTGCCACTTACCTCTTCTCACTATAGAATATGGCTTCAGGACAATCACAGTTTTCATTTTGTTAAAAAGTGTGCTTGAAACAGTGTGTCTCACATTAGAGAGAGAGATTATTTATTTATTTATTTAAACTATTTATATCCTGCCTATCATTATTGCATTCAAGGTGGCTTACACAATATATAAAAGGCACAAACAATAATAAAAGTCAGCAATAAAACAGTTTGAAAGCAACTGGAATACACAAAATGTAATAAAGAACCAGAGCAAAGAAAAAAACCAGAATGACTACATATATAATTACTAGCACTCTCATCTTTACTGTACACTCATACATAATAATCACTTTCATAAATGCACAACAACATCTGCTGTGAACTTTTCTTTCTCTTTAAAAATATACACATCATTTCCTTTTACCTATAGTTGGGCAACACTTTACTGTATCAGCTTGTACAGAAGTCAAAAATGTCCCATGATTATTTTTTTTATGATCACACATGCACACATGCATGGTTAGGCAAGAGTATCTCTCTCAGCAACATAGCCTTGTTCGCATGCACACAGAGATCTGCATGCTACACTCCCCACAACAGCTATGCACTCCAGTTAAATTGACACCCGTTCTTAAACTTTGAGTAGCTTTGATTTAGGATATATTTTAAAACTGTATTTGATTACAATGAAGCACACCATTGGGAACAGGCTATACTGAATAAACAGTGAGAGAAAAGACAGAAACATTTAACTGTAGGTCTGCTACTGATAGGAACTTCTCTCACATGCATCAGTCCTCTTCCTTAACAAAACAGAGCTTCCCAACGTCTTCCAACTACATTTTTTTAGCTTATAATTTGGTGTACTTCAAGTAAGTACAGGACACAGTGATTATGTGAAGGATCAGAAGTTGCTGGTACAAATTACTG
>NC_056525.1:68803654-68976052 GCF_019175285.1 Sceloporus undulatus | reverse complement strand
GAGCCCAACAGTCTGTAAGGAGTTCAAGGGCCCAACTATGTTGCATATGTTTTTGTCTTTCTCAGTAGGATTATTATTTGTCAATTGTTTTTGACATCCATTGTAAATACCAGTGAATTTCAAAGAAATTCAGAATATATAAAATTGCATGTTACAAACAATTAAAGATTTTTAGCCAGTCTCTCTTACTGCAAAAAAAGGGCAGGGCTGGACTGGAACTCCAGTGATGGAAAAGAAGACATGCTTGAGCAAAGGCACCAGCAAGTAAAGAAGGCAATTGGCCCAGAGTGTAGTCTTAGCTGCTTGCCTGCATAAAGAGGAGGAGCACCTCAGCAACCAAGAACTTCTCCCAGTTCTTTGATAACACAGAAAGTGTAGTTTTTGCTTTAAAGAGATGGGTTGAATACTGACATTTACATTGTTAACATGTGCAGCCTGACTCCCTCACCCACACCTTTGTCCTGGAATTATTAGATGCAGTTGACTCCAACAGCTTAAATTTGATGCAGACTTTGTGAATTCATCTCAACCTTGCTTTCCCGTTTTCCCTCACCTGAATGTTGTAGTCACAGGTAACTTTAACCACCCCACATTGACTTATCCTTTCTACCATGACAGAGACAAACTTTCTAGATATCTCAAATGGCTGTGCCATAGAACAGTCACAGAACTGATTCTGAAGGAAAAGACCTTGAGTTTGAGCCTGTATTGTTCCTCCTGTTGCTATTGCACTCCTTATTTGTCAGCTTCCCATTGAAGCATTTCACCTGTCATACTGGCCTAGATAAGCCTTAAATCTGAAACAGCACAGCATTTATATTTTCTCTCACCCTTCTCTCTGCTTTAACTTCCAGCCTGAAAAACTATTCTTGAGAACAAAAAGTTTGCCCATCATTTTTCAGTATCTTCATTAGTTCTAGTGGATATGTTAAGTATGTCATATATATATATATTTGATTATAGGCCAAAACAGCCTCCTTTCTATTTTGGATGCATAAAAACATTGCTGGAGAAATGCTTGTCTCTGTTGCCACCAACTGGCAACAACACAGCATATATCAAGCTTTCTTGTGTGAAAAAGATGCTTGCATTTTAATAGCTGTTTTCCTAAAGACTAGAAGATGGACAGGAATTTCAGATGGTGCAAAGGTGAGTCCAATATTGCCTTTATAGACAGTCTGGAAGTTCAAGAGCCCAGAAGAATCTTTTTGCTTTGGGCGGGTGGCAGCCCCCCCCCCCTTTTTTGGACATTTTATTTACACAACAACAATGTGAGGTAGGTTAGTGTCTGCGTCAAGGCCATCCAGTGATTTTTATGGTTCATTGCAAACTAGAACCTAGTCTACATTACACCAAATTATTTATTAAAATATTGTGAATTTGTTAAATACTTTGTTAAAACCAAAATGAACTACAGCCTCTCTGCTCCTGTGGACTTGAGATCCATGGTCTTGAATATTCATGAAGGGGCAACCTCCATTGTTTTCAATGGGGCGTACCCCCAGGTACATGCCCCATTCAAACCTATGGGGCTTGAATATCAGTGAATTTCCATTTTCACGTACTGGCGGGGTCCAGAACAGATCCCCTGTGAAAACAGAGGGCCGACTGTATATCCAGAGGACACAGTCCACAAAACTCAAGGTGAAACAAACAGGATAAAACTTGTCTGTGAAATTTACAAACAAATCCATGGGGACCTCTGCTAGGCTGGATATCTCATACTGTATTTCCAAAACAGCTTCCTTATAATTAATTTCTATTATATTTACCAGTGACAATCAGAATGTAGCTTCCTGGATCTTTTCTTTTTGGAGACTGCACTTTTGTGTTAGCACTTTACCTATCCTCTCAACAAAAAAGCTTTCTGTTGTTGACATCTTTCTGAGCTTTAGCTTTTCTGACACCAGCCTTACAATTCTAGACTATTTGTCTTTGCTGAGCTGTCCTTCCTTCCAATTATTTGCCCTTTTTGTTTTCAGTTCTCCAGATTCTTATTTGGCCGTCGCACAGGCTTTTTAACTGTCTCCCATCTCCCACTAAAATAGTCTGCAATTGTGCCTTTAGAACTCTTCTTTCAATAGTTCCTATGTATTCTTGGCTCTTTTTACTGTCAGAATCCAATGGCTAGATGTGCCTACCACTTTTCTTCAGCTTATTAAAACCAACTTTTCTTAAACCTATGGCATATGTTTAACTATGCTCTTCTCTAACCATGCACAATAATAGTGATTACCATAATTCTCACTTTAAATCTCATTAAATTTATCCTCTTTATTGGTTAGCAGATGAATGTTCCTCCCTCCATCCCAACTGCTGCCCAGGCTTTGGAGGGAGAAAAAAAGCAGGAGGCACAGCACCATCCTGCCTAGGTCCAGAAGCAGATTAAAAGTCCTCCCTCCATCTCATCTGCCACCGCCTTGGCCTTGGAGGGACGAAAGAGCCATTATATGCTGAACTTAATCATTTCCTTTACTGCCATTCCCTTTTCCTTTTGTGTCAGGCCTTAATTAGATTGTAAGCCTGAAGACAGGGAACTATTTTTGGCTGTTATTACTTGTTAAAGTGCCATGTACTGTTACTGGTGCTATGTAAATAATCATCATCCCCGCCTTCCTGTACCTCTCTGGGCCACGCTAGAAGCTAGTTCTTCCGTAGACTCCCAACCACAGGTTAGACTCTACAGATGTTTGCACAGAGCAGCATTTTCAGGGAAGAGAAAGCTGCCTGATTGATCTGTACCTAAGACTTGGGTGGGCTTGAAATAAACTGCATGCATGCATTAGAATGTCATCTACGCAGTAAACACTGCCTAGCAGTAACATGGGTGAAGAAGGTTCCCCTCGTATTTGTTGTTGTTAACCACTGAGTCAATCCCTATCCATGGCTACCCTGTGGATCAGACATCTCCAAGACTCCCTCTCCTCCACTGCTCTGCTTAGAGCCTGCAGACTCATACCTGTGACCTCCTTAATAGTCCATGCATCTAGCATGTGGTCTTCTCTTTCTATGTCCCCTCATCTTTCTTTGCATTATTGTTTTTTCAAATGGCTTATGCCTTCTCATGATGTGTTCAAAATACGACAGTCTGAGTTTTGTCATCTTGGCTTCCAGGGAGATTTCTGGCTTGATGTGTTCAACCACCCCATTTGTCTTTTTGGCTGTCCATTGGGATTTTCAGCACTCTGCTCCAGTGTCACATCTCAAATGAATTGATTTTCTTCCTATCTTCATTCTTAACTGTCCAGCACTCACATACATACACGGCAATGGGGAAAACTGGCTTGTACAATTCTAACTTTCATGCTTAGCTGTAGATCTTTAAATTTTAGGTTATTTTCAAATTCTTTCATACCTGTCCTACCCATTCTTAGTCTTTTTATGATTTCTTGACTGTAGTCCCTGTTCTGGTCTCCATGATCTACAATCAAAAGCAGCCTGAGACTGTTATGTACAGGAGATGGTAACAAAAGTGTCTGATAGAACAGGAATTAGTCTAGATGACCAAACAGATTTTCTCCACTGCTTTTAAGGATTCAGATTTTTCCCCCCTGATCTAAAATGTGCTGAGGGCAGCCCAATTCTCAACTCAACAAAGGCCTTTTACAGACTGCCAAAATAAAGCTGCTTCAGGTCTCTTTGGAGGTATGCTGTTTAAATGATGCATGCATCCTAAGAATCCGGAAGCTGCACCAAAGCTGCACTCCAGTGCTTAGGAATGGAGTGTGGCTTTGGCGTGACCTCCGGACTCTTAAGACCCATGCATCATTTAAATAGCATACACTGCTCCCTCGGGTTACGAAATTAATTCGTTCCACGGCCGCTTTCGTAACCCGAAAAGCCTTCGTAAGCCGAATTGCCATAGGCGCTAATGGGGAAAAGCCGCGTTTCGTGCGAAAAAGCGCCGAAAAGCACCAAAAATTTTTTTCGTAACCCGAAAAAACATTCGTAACCCGGAACAATTATTTCCAATGGGATTTTTTCGTATCCCGGAAATTTCGTAACCTGGGTATTTCGTATCCCGAGGTACCACTGTACCTCCAAAGAGACCCGACGCAGCTTTATTTTGGCAGTCTGTAACAGGCCAAAGAGACTGAAGCTTTGTACTGTATTAGGTCTGGACTCTTTAGGACAGTAGTTCCTGTAATAGAATTTGAGTCTGTCTTATGCAAAATGCTTGCACTGATTTACCATAATTCACAACACAGAGACAACAAACCACTGGTTTAAACCATTTTTCCCACTGTGTAATTCATCTATTTTCAGAAGGAAAAACAAAATTACTTGCTGTTAATAAATATGTATTTCAACTACTGGTTTGTAAATGAACATAGATTTTATATAACCACGATATAATCCGAGATGTGGACATCAGAAGAAAGCAATGGACAATTGTGAATGCAGTTCAATTTGTGGTTCTCTTTATTACTATGTTAATAAATCTTAATTGTTCAAAATGCTTCTTTATATGGTAAATATTACCATACTATAATCTTGCACACACCCAAGGACATTATTCAAGATTACACACTTGAAAGATGTGCATACTCAACTCTTTTCAGAAACAAGTGTTGACAATTATTGCAGACATGTTTCTTCATGAGATTAAAAATAAGAAATCCAAGCATGCATATGCTCTACTGATTTCTATGTGAAAGTAAGGCATGGGTTATTCTCTTCAAAGTCAACAGGATTTTTTTTAAAAAGCTTCACTACTAAGAATAGAAGAGCCAGTGTGGTGTGGTGTCACAGTCTCTCAGCATCAGAGGGAGGCAACAGCAACCCCCCTCTGCACAAATTCTACCAAGAAAACCCCATGATAGGGTCACCATAAGTCAGAAATTACTTGAAGGTGCAAAACAGTAAGAACAGCCACTGAATATCCATTCTGACTGACGGTTATAAATATCACTATTTTGCCAAATCACAATACCTTTATTGTTTCAATTTTATGTTTTTTGGAGTAGAGGTCGGATGCCTACCTTTTACAGAAAAAAAATTAATATATTTTAAAAAATACAACTACAAAATCTATTTTAATCCATCCAAGTTTTTAAATACAATTTTCCCCCTACTACATTATTTCATATGAGTATTATACAGAAACTGATGGGAGGAAAAAGAGCTGGTTTACCATCAACCATAGTCTGTAATGCAGGAATCCTTTGTGCTGGACAAATTAGATTCTGTGGTTTGAGTGAGCTACGTGTGCATAAAATTATGGGCAATAATGGTAAACTAAAGATACAGAATATCTATGATAGAATACATGATTGATATATCATTGACATTGAAAGATCACACAGTTTTATTTCAGATCACAGTTTGCCCGTCATATCCACAGATATAAATTCTGGGGAGCAAATCTTGATTTTGCTATTTTATACAAGGGACACAATTTCACTATGCAATGTATTTAATGGGACTTGAGCAACCACAGATTTTGGTATCCACAGGATGGTCTTGGAACAAAATCCCACCAAGGGCCTATTGTAATTTGTTGCTTGTTGGCTGTCAGACCGTATCACCTTCACTAAAACAAGTGCACAAAATTGTGTTCCACATTTGAGAAAATGCAAACAATATTCTTAAAGGGATCCAAGAAATGCAGAAGAGTCACAAAACAGAAATTCAGAAAAGTTTCCATTTCTTAATTATTTGCTTTATTCACTGAATCCCACTGAACATGATAAAATCCTACGACAATGCAAAGACTGTCTCAACAGTAAAATTAGACAAGTGCTTATACTTATTTTCCCTTTTGATCTCTGCTTTAACTGCCTGCTTGTTATGCAGTGGTTTTTGGTAAATGAAGATACTAGACTTTGTTCCCTCTGCTTAGATTTGCAACTAGGGTTGGGACATAAAACATAATGACCATAATTTATAACAAAAAATATTGCTGGAGAAAAGTTCAGCACTTGCATTACGTTTCACAGTCAAAGTGCAGTTAAACATCTGTGGATCCTGATACAGATACTATAACAAGTATCATCTTCTTGTACTACAGAGAGTGGAAGCAGAGTTGGAAAAAATAACTTGCCCATGGCAAAAGGAAGAATGAAACAAAGCAGCAATTCATATCCAGGAGCTGCCCCCACCCCTTGGTTGATGCCCTTAATATTACAACTCCTGTAAAATTTTCAGGTGCTGTTCATATCCATGCTTTGCATCTTCCCTTCTAGAGCACAATCCCCAGTAGCGGATTTCTTTTTGCCTCCTTCATGCTGTTTCTTTTGCTTCTTGAAAAGTTCTTGATCAATAGGTGCAGGTTTTACAAATTTTAACATTTCTTTCAAGCCTAAAAAGAAAATTAAGTGCAGATTAAGCAGACAGGACACACTTCCACAGTGCAACTAAAAAGAATACTATTTCCTGACCACAGTACTATTAATTTCCATTCTCATTGCCCAACACATGGGCATCTTGATCACTCTGTCCCACGTTGGATGACTGAGACAGTATGGTATGGTTGCCAGCAGGTCAGGGAGAATGCAAAGAGATGTGTACTCAACTATTTCTAGTCAATGACTGTAACTAGCAAAGCAGGCCACAATTAAGACAACATCTCTTTCTCCAGAATTGGATATACTGCTTCCAAATTGACAATGCTGTCCTCAGATAAGTAGTAAGCACTCAAACAAAGGCAACACAGCTTCTGCAACTTTATGATTCTATAAAAGTAGCCATTATAAAGGATTCTCTTAGTCTAATATAGACAAAAACAGATCATGGAGTACTCTACAGAATCCTTGGCTCTAAAGCAGGGATGGGTATTGTGAGGCTCACATGCAGCTCCCAGGGATATTTTTCCTATCCCCATGCCCCTCCCGAGGTCCCCAACATACTTGCTTAAAAAAAATCTGAAAAAGGAGAACTTGTGGGCTAACAATTATCTTCAACACATGGTATATGATGCTCCGCCCTAGGTTTTGCCTCCAAGGTTTCCCAACAGAGTTTTTACAAAACCAGAAGTGGACACTTATTTCCTGGGGCCAATGCAACTTGGAGAGGGTTCTCAGAGAAGAAATTTGACCCCTGGTCTCCTGGATCTTACCCACCCTGGCGCTAGAAGAAAGCTTTCACAATTACTGTATGATTTGAAAGGGATACCACAGTCCAAAAGAGAAGGACACAGACACCAGACAACAAAGATGGCTTGACAAGAACTATGGATTACTATGGAAAGTAGTCGGAAATATTTCCATTTTCTACCTGGCGGCATGAAGTCCCTTAATTTCTCTGGTATAATGATTCCTTCTTCTGTCTGATAGTTCTCCAGAATTGCACATATAGTGCGTGTTGTAGCACACAT
This sequence comes from Sceloporus undulatus, assembly GCF_019175285.1. Taxonomy (NCBI): domain Eukaryota; kingdom Metazoa; phylum Chordata; class Lepidosauria; order Squamata; family Phrynosomatidae; genus Sceloporus; species Sceloporus undulatus. The sequence goes on along the minus strand of NC_056525.1, from coordinate 68,968,737 downwards.
CGTGGCATTGAGCATATGTACAAATTCCACCTATGACGTGAAAAAAAAATTACATTTCTAACAAACCCCCATTATGCAAATTACTTAGTACCAAGCACACCTTTGAGGAGACTAAACATAATCTCTAAAACACCTTATCCAAAGAGCATTTCCTATTCTATTCCCCAGTCACAAGGATTGGTTTAACCTTTAGACTAAACATATGCCAATACAACTAATCAATACATCTTATGACTAACTAACTCATCTAAAACACATTCGTATCTATACATTTGAACACAATGAATTAGGCATTTTGTATGTGTTTTGGTTTTTTTTACAAAACTCTAATCTTTGTTTTAAAAGCAAACCTAACTTTTACAGAGCATCTAAATAATAAAAATAAAATTAAAGAGATGCTTGATTTAAAGTGGGGTGGGTAACTTTTAGTACTCCAGATGTTCTAGTGCTGCAGGTCCTTTTACCACTGGATATAGTCCCAGCCTAGGATTTCCACTGCCCCGTCCCAGATTTGTCCCTTCTCACTTGCTGCCCCTCACACCTGGAACCATCTTTCCACACAAACCACGTGGGTCATCACTTCTTTAATCAGTTTCAAAACTGAGTTGAAGACTACAGTTGGCCCTTCTTATACACAGATTTTTTATATACGGATTCAAGCATACACTGTTTGAAAAAGGTTTTTAAAAAGTATAAATTTCAAATATCAAACCTTGATTTTCCATTTTTTATAAGGGACACCATTTTGCTATGTCATTATGTTTAATGGGACTTGAGCATACACAGATTTTGTTATACACAGGGGATCTTGGAACCAAACCCCAGCGTATAACAAGGGTCCACTGTATGTTGTTCAGGGAAGAATTCCCAAGCATTGTGTGATTGTTTATCTGACAGTTATCTGATATTTGATTTGATACTTGATGTTTTTAATTTGTTGCCTGCTTATTTTATCTAAATCTATCTTGTATTATTATCTATTGTTTAAATGTATTTTGTATAATGTACGCCATTGGCAGGTTTCATTTTTATCAATTTTATTGTTTGTATGTACAGTGCTGTGTAAATCTAAAGCGCTATATCAATAATAATAATAATAATAATAATAATAATTTTAAAAATGGATATACTTGCTAAGGCTGATGGAAAATGCAGTTGAAGTACAACTGGGCCCCCACAAAATGCCCATATTGATTTGAAATGCCCATATTGACCTTAAAATGATGGTATAAGTAAGAAAAATCTAATCTTTGTTCATTGTTTTCATAGAGAGAATACTTTGAGAGAATATTTTTGTTTACTAAATAAAGAGCTGTGAGTTATCTAGAGGCCCGAACAGACAGGCCAAAATAAAGCTGCTTCGTGTCACTTTAGAGATATGCTGTTTAAATTATGCATGTGTCCTTAGAGGCTGGAAGCCACACCAAAGCCATGCTCCCGTCCTAAGGACTGGAGCACAGCTTTGGCACAGCTTGTGGCCTCTTAAGATGTGTGTGTCATTTAAACCGCATACCTCCAAAGCGACACGAAGCAGCTTTATTTTGGCCTGTCTGTTTGAGTCCTAGGTAAGCTAGAGGATTTAATGCATGAGTAGACCATTCTCAAACTGGGCATATCTTTGGGGAAAAGTCAAACATTTCTAAGTTATCTCCATAACAAGAATTCAGAGTTACAATCTTTGCAGTAGCCATCTGAAATGCAAGATTTTAAAATAAATCATGCTGTGGCAAAACAAGGTTATTTCCTTAAATGTTTCAGTAGGTAAATAGCAACAGTTCCCGAAGAAGCCAAGGAAAAATAAAGTATAGATTGGAAGATGAGGATACTGGGGGTGAAACTCTGGGAGCATTTTAACTCCAAAATATAAAATGCAACCTACTTTGTCCATCATCTTCTTGGTTTGACCATAGCGGATCCGTAGCCTTCGTGCCTGGTAATCAGTGCAGTTTGAGCAGGAAACGAGTTCACGAAAAGCTCCTGAACCTGGGAACCAGGCCTCCAGATCCAGCTTTTTACTGGCAGCATGATTCAAGGAACCTGTAATGCCAGGATGCAGCACTCAGACATTGTTTCAGTATGGTAAAATGGGTACCTAGAAGACACATCTCCCCACCACTACTAATTCAGAAATTAAAATAAAAACAAGAGTGACAGAAAGAAAAAATCACTTCTGTAACAGAATCAGTCTGCAGACTAAACATAGGAACTGCCTACATGTTTGGAAACAGACCTACTACTGCCTTGCAGGCACAGAATAAATGCATTAAGATAAAAAATCACTAGTCATTAAGGCTACAATGCTGGGCATTGAGTACTTTTTAGAGAGTGAGCTCCATATAGACTCAAGCATACAATATAATCCCTAATGTTGATGAATGGAAAGGGTCAGGATTGGATCTTGGTTGCACTTTTTAGGCAGACTAGTAGTAGGAAGTGAGATGTACTCTGCTGTGGTAAGAGAACCTGCTGTGATGGGGTAGACTGCAAGCTCCCACCGGTAGTTCAACCACTAATAGGAGCTGGTAGAAAGACTCCCAGAGGAGCATTTAACAGGTAGAAGGATGTGCCTTTCATATCCAAAGCAGTTCTGTTCCCCTGTTCTGTTCTGGGCCCAATATTTATGTAAGACTGGAGCTTGAAGCATGAAAAAATACCAAACAAACAACTTCTGCCCTGGCCAGTGTAAACAAGAAGGGCTTGGAATGCAGCAGTTTTGCTCCTCCAGTGTTCAGCTCTACTCTGGATTCTTCTCCGTGTTCTGAATTATAAACAACTTAGGGATGTATATTTACCAGTTGCACTCCTACCTGGAGTAGCGGGACCTAGAAACGGTTGTACATGCTCTAGTAACCTCTCGTCTTGATTTCTGCAATGCGCTCTACATGGGGCAACCTTTGTGCCACATCCGGAAGCTCCAATTGATACAAAACATGGCAGCCAGACTGGTCACCGGAAAATCCAAGTTCGACCATATTACACCTATTTAAAATCACTACATTGGCTGCCTATTAGCTTCTGGGCACAGTACAAGGTGTTGGTTATCACCTATAAAGCCCTACATGGCCTGGGTCCAGTTTACTTGAAGGAACGCCTCCTCCCATACAATTCTTCCCGTACACTCCGATCCTCTGGGAAAAACCTCTTACAATCTTAAAAGACCAGACTGGCGGTGACTTCCCAGAGGTCCTTCTCTGTCACTGCCCCAAAAACTTGAAATGACCTGCTGGAAGAGATTCGCCAATTATCATCACTCGAGGCTTTTAAAAAGGCGACAAAAACCTTTCTCTTCCAGCAGGCCTTCCCTGATTGATAATGTCCAGAATCACTTGAATCCCCCTCTATTATTTTTCTTATTTGCAGTTTGTTTTTTTTAATTTTGCTGTATTATGTACTTTTTAACTATGTTTTACTGCTTAATTTTATAGTTGGGAGGGAGGGTTGGGCTGGGGTCTTGTGGGGTTTGTTTTTATTGTTGTATATTGTATTAACTCTGCTGTTACCTGCCTCGATCCTCAAAGTGGAAGAGGAGGGATATAAATAAATATTATTTATTATTATTATTATTATTATTATTATTATTATTATTATTATTATTACCTGAGACAATATTCACAATGTGGTAAGGGATGCCCAGAGATTGATAGAACTCCTCAGCAGTTGCAATCATCTCATCAAACATCTCCCAAGACTTGTTATCATGAGGTGATGCATATACAAACTGTTCAATCTAGAAAAGGTCAAGAAAAATGGGAAAAGTTTAAGAGGGAAGAAAGCACAAAGAGAAAACATAATATTTTATTTTGTCAATTTCAAGCAAAATAAACATGCAAGCTATTGAAACAACAGCCTGAATGGAAGCACAAAAGACTATTTCACCCTGTCACTCTGAGATGACCTATAGCATCAGCTACTTCCAATACACTGGTGCCTCGGGTTACGAAATTAATTTGTTCCGCCATTCCTTTTGTAACCCGAAAATTTCGTAACCCGAAAATTTCCGTTAGCACTGGAAAGCCTATGCAGCATTTGAATTTCGCGCCGAAATGAATTTCGTAACCCGAAAAATATTTCGTAACCCGAAACAGTTTTTGCCAATCCAACTTTTTCGTATCCCGGAAATTTCGTAACCCGATCATTTCGTATCCCGAGGCACCAGTGTACTGAAAAGCAATCCTTTGCAGCTATGAATAAGAGTGTAACTTAGGCCCAATACATACCTGCAGGAAAGTCCAGGCTGGCGGCAGTCTGTTTCCCTCCAGAGGGACGCTGCAGCCACCAAACTGCGTGGTGTCCCTCCAGAGTAAAAAGACCCCGGAAAAAACAGGTTCTCTTTGGGTCGCTGGACGGACATTACGAGTGCGCCAATGGCGCACTCGTAATATAAGCAACATGCAGCAACATGTATATGCTGCGCGTCTCTTTTGCCAAGATGGTGGCACCCATGTGGATGGGACAACACCATGCCAAGCTAGGGTTAGGTACCATGCGGTCGGTGCGCGGTCCCTAACCCTAGTATTGCCGGCGGCATGCTGCTTTGGGACCATCTGTCCTGGGCCTTAGATTTTAGAAGATGCCAGTTATGCTATTCTGCTAGGGTCTACTGCTTCAGGCCACTGTGTCACATTCTTTCTGAAGTTCTACTCCAATTGCTAATCACATGGGGGAAGACAAAGTCTAAGCCTTTTCCCTTTTATTAGTACCCAGATGTATCTTCCAAACTTCTGCTACTGCACTACCTTTTCAAACTGGTGCACTCTGAAAATGCCTCTAGTATCCCGGCCATGTGAACCAACTTCCTGACGGAAACATGTAGACAGACCAGCATATTTGATGGGTAGATCCTCAGGCTTCAGCCATTCTTCTCTGTGCAAAGCTGCAATTGGCTGTTCAGATGTAGCAATCAGATATTTTTCATCAACTGTATTATCATCACTCTTCTCACTTCCTTTGCCAAGTACCTATGAAACAGATGAAGGTAACACCTCAGATAAGAATAGAAATACTCTTATGTGCACTAGCTGATTTTCATTTCAAAAGAAAAATAAGTCTAATAAGGCAGAAAAATAACTCATGTGCATGCACCATTATTTATTATTTAAAAACAATACACATCTTGTTAAATATTTAAAATATCATAATAGGTGATACTTGGTCAGGATTTTTGGACATTGGGTCACTCAGTCCATGCCTTAACTGCTCATACCCCTTATAATATGCCTGCATTTCTGCTGTAAATAAATCTCTCTCTCCAGCCTTCCAACTCTCTTAACCTACACATCAGCAATCAATTCTACTCTCTCCCCAAAAAAAACTGACAGGCTACTATGTCAAACTAAAGGCCTTTCTCAGAAAGAATAGGGCTTCTTTAGTGGCCACCTGGATGCTGTGAAACTCCCTACCAAAAGAAAGAAGGCTTGCACCTTGCCCCATATGAAAAAGGGCCTTTTCATTTGAATGAGATCTCTGCCTTATCTAGCTATTTCTATTATCAATGCTATTCTCATGTAGAAACTTCACTAACCATCTGTTCCTCCATCACCCTCCCATTAGTGTTAAACTTGCAAAGGCTCCGAAATATTTCAGTACTGGACAGGGGCACTTCAGAAGTGGGTCAGAAAAGGAGATGACAAGATACCTATGATCAAGAACAACACTAGACACTCCTTCAGCCTACCAGCTGGACAATCCTTCTCCTGACAAATTATTAGAACTAAGCTTGGCTGATGGCAGAAGCATTTATTTTCTAGAAAAGTGTGTGAAAGTTTCAAGTTACGGACAACTATCAAAAAACAGTTAATGATCCTGGTGAAAATTTGCTGGTAATATTAGAAAGATCTCACATGATTACATAATAAAATAAACAATACACAATATATCTACAAGCTGATGCAGTGTGCTACTGAAACCTTACCTTGTAGAGTTCTTCATCAAACTGACTTAGCTGGGCCACTTCCTGCATTACTTCTTTTCTCATGAAGAAGGGGGTATAAACAGGAGTGTACCCTTTGCTGAGTAATGTCTGCAAGGCATACTGAATAAGAGCTTGCTCTAGAAAAACCAGAGGGCCCTACAGAAGAAAAAAAATGAGGGGAGAACAGACCAGTGATTATCTTGCTCTGTGAAGTCCTTAAGACTTTCTACATCTTCTTTAGTATTCCAATCTTCTGTTTGCACAGTAGTCAGTTGCCTAACAAATGCTGATCTAAAGAACATGAGTACCACTGCATCTGTTTTATATTTTGGAGTTCTAGGATTTTTTCATTGCTTTTATTAAAGTAGATTGTTTTTCACCATTGTATCTGTTATTTCAGTAAACAATTTTTCTTTTGGTGTGGGTATGGTTCTGTGATTGCTCACCATTATGCTCAATGGGGCAAAATACAATAATGATTTTAAAAAGAATCAATTTTTCAGTCCCATTAAGGTTCAGGGTTCTCACCTTAAGAAAGTAGCCCCTGCTTCCAGCTACGATGGCTCCTTTTTCTCCCTCATATCCATCCACCATGACAACCAAGTCCACATGTGAGTATTTCTTTTTTACTGTGCAGTCTCCCCACAGCCTCTCCACTCTATTATCTGCATCCTATATATGTGGTAAAAAAGGGTGAACAAGTTTTATTCTAGAGCTTTGCTGAACATCCTGAGAGAAAACTATATCAGTTCTAAGGAAGCATAATTTCTTCACATGCACAATCTTGCATAATATTTGGCAAAGAGGAGCATTTGCCAGAAGCCTTTCTGCATTGCCTTTGCTATCTCTTTGTGGCACACTCTGGTTGGCATCCCATTGGCTGCAGCGATGATTTAGGAGATTACTGCGTGAGGGGCTAGTGACAGAAATGGAATAAATTACAATTTATGATTCCTCCTCTTTTCACATAATATCATCACTCATCCATTGCTGATCTGATATCATACTGTTATTATTGCAAATTTCGCATTAACAAGAAACACCCATCAATAACCTTTAACATCACTAGATTTATGTGATTGTGCAGGTGCAGATTGCTTTAACACTACTGTAGTGTTATTGCGAGGTTGACATGTTGTGAGTGGGCATGTCATGAACCCATTTTTCCCTGCTTCTTTTACGTCATGGATCTTCCAGTTTAGTGAAGAAAAATACTGGTTTCACCAAATTTGGTGAGGTGTTACTTTGCTTATTTATGTATACATTTCTCCCAAAATGGTTTTCCATTTCACAGGATCCATTGATGCAGGATAAAACAATGCATTACTACCTACAGCTGCGGTTCTCAACTTGTGGGTTGCGACCCCTTTGGGGGTCGGACGACCCTTTCATAGGGGTCACCTAAGACCATCGGAAAACACATATTTCTGATGGTCTTAGGAAAATAATTTGATGGTTGGGGGTCAACCACAACATGAGGAACTGTACTAAAGGGTCACGGCATTAGGAAGGTTGAAAACCACTGACCCACAGATTCACCAATTCCAAAATTAAAACAACAGAATGGAACTCCTGAATCACTAGATATGTGATAAATAAAAACACACGAAGAAAGCAGGGGGAGAAAGGGGTTGGACCCTGGAATCATGTACGTTGAGCAGAAAACAGAGACCAGAAATATTCATCACAAAACAAGGACTGTTGTGCTCTTGAAAGATAATGCAGAAATAAGTGTTTTAATGGCTTTATTGCTACTACTGTAACTAAAGTAATTGTGCAATTACACTGCAAAAGCACCCACATGTGGTAATCTTCTTAGTCTACCCTAAAAAGGGTGTGGGGTGCCAAAGAAACATGGATCTGATCATCTTCTGATCTTTACGGTGCTCCTGACAGAATGTAAGAAGCTCCTGACAGCAATCTCAGTATTTTGCTAACTAATATTTGACAAGAACTTGGTGACCATGAAGTGTTTATTGGACTGAGAGTGAGCCACCCTCCAGATATTGTTAAGATTGCAATTCCTAGCAGCCCGATCTAGCCAATAGCACTGCAAAACTCCCACTTCTTCTCTGCACTAACCCTCCAGCACCATGACAACAGTAACGATTTCAATGCAAAATCTAGCCAGCCCAACCTTATCTCAGGCCTGCCAAAGAAAATTATTGAAATAAAATTGTCTTCCTAGATGCTAACTGTATTGACAGACCAGCTCCTCTGGCTCATTCTCAAGTTCCATGTAATAGCAGGCATTTCACATATCTGCAAAGGAGAAGAGAAGGGAAGGAAGAGTCCACAGAGCTCCTGCTGTTTGATTTGTCTCTTCCCTAGTAGATGAGCTATTTCTATTTCAGCTGGTTGTTATAAGGACTTCGTAGCTTAAGAACTAGTGCCAGAGTTTGCTTTTACTTCTTCTTCTTCTTTTCAATTTTCCCTTTTGTATCTTGTCTTTTAGATTGAAAGTTTGAGGAAAGGGAGAGTCTAGTTTTTCTTTTTATTGATCTATAAGCCACTCTGGGAGAATTTTTGTCCAAAGAACTGGGTTAATAATGCTTTACATAAATTTCTTGGGGACCCATTAGATTTGTGGCTTCCTACTCTGCAAGAAACACTGCAGTGTAATAAAACTGTATTCGCTTTTCAATAATCTCAATTCAGTTTTGGCAGTACAGCATTTTAACACAGAAGACAACACACTATCAATCATGCATGCTGATACAAAGGATGTGGAACATGATCCTACCTCATCATTGCTTATTGGCACAGAAGGATGAAGGAGATTTCCAATTTCTCGGAGGTTCTCAAACCGCTCTGCTTCCAGCTTCAAGCGCTCTTCATCACACTTGAGTATTGCTTCATCAATCAGAAGACGAACTTTTTTTATTTGGCTTACCTGAAGACTCTGAAACATAAAAGAATCACTGGGCATGTCATAAAACATAAGGAGAATAAGAAAAAAGAATATCTTGCAAATTAAGAAAACATGTTTTTAATAACGGGGGCGCGTTACAGACCACCTGAAAGCGGCGGTCTACCGCCGCCACCGCCATTAGTGGCGCCGAGGAGCCCCAGTGGCCAAACCGCAAGGCTCTCCGGCGCCGCAAAAAAGAAGTGCCAAAATGGTGTTTCTTGTTGTGGTGCGCTAATGACATCACAAGGTGCCAATGGCGCACTCGCAGCGTCATTAGCGCCGCACATCAAGATGGCAGCGTCCGTGTAGAATGGGCGTCGCCATTTTGTACATCCCCAGGACATACTAGGGTTAGGGGTGTGCGTAAAGCACCCCCTTTCCTAACCCTAGTACGTCCTGGGGATGTACTTTATGCCTGTGCGGAACGGGCCTATATTTCTACTAGCTACAGTTGTACCTTTCAGCTGAGAATTTAACATCACTACAAGCCTATTCTGATACTCTGAAGCGCAGAAAAAGGGGAACACCTAGTTTGTCACTAACACAAACTAAGCAAAGATCTGTGGTTCACATATGGAAAACCTTACATTTTTCCAGACATGACACTGCGCAGCCTTTATCTAGGGGCACAAAATAAAATGGTTGATTAAGCTTCTAATTCAAATGAGTTACTCAAGTCACAAATAAAGTCCAGAAAGGGCCGTCTATGGTATTCTCTAGTTTACATTTGTACAAACACAGTATGTCAGTTCATCCAGTAGTTATGAATTTTGAAAAAATGTAAAATTGGCAATAAAATGTTTAAGATTTCAGACAATCACAGCCTCATCTGATATTCCATTTCAGCACCCTTCTTTTCAGTTTTCTACCCACCTCAACAGTCGGTGCCTAATTAGCACGGGCAGCTTTTACTGAGCTATTTTTGGTACTGTGTCCCACAAAGATTTCTGTGTTTTTTGCAAAACTTAGAGCTTTATTTATTAAATTCATAAAAATGGGCACTGAAACAAGCATCATGGCAAACCACTACAGCATGACAAATTACAAGCTGGTAAATTCAAAAATCTTTCAGTGTACACTAACATCCTGTAGAGTCTAGATAAATTGATTTCCCCCCCTAAGATTGTGTCATTGTATGCTATGCCCTGCAGCCCATGAGAGAGCTGAGGAAGCTGTCACCCTTATGCTTTTTGCAACCTAAAAAATCATCACTTGGTGGATGATACTTTATGGTTAGTGGGCGTCACAGAAAATAATATTATGCAGAGAAACAGGCCAAAATTGAAAGCCTCAGATTTTTCATTTGTTCAGTAATTTCTCTAATGATTATAGATGATACCCTCAGAGTATACACAGAGATATATAGAACAAAATTCACATATTCTTGGCAAGTATGCTTGCCAAATGGTAGCTAAAATTAAATCAATGGTAGACATTACACAGCTGTATCTCTTATCAAGTCCAAGCGCCAAACAAAGCACAAACATAGAAGATCAATGACCAAATCTCTGTAGATTTGGGGATTTTAAAAATTCAACACCAGTACAGGGAAAAATGAAGAACATGCATCAAGGCTTATGGAAAAACATTTTAAAAATATTTATTTAATTAACTCATTCATATTCTGCCTTTCTCCCAGGTGAGAATCAAAGTAACTTACATTGTTAACAAAAATAGCTAAAACAGTATGTAGTAAAAAGGTTTAAAATGCATTAAGCCATTAATCAAATTACAATACTACTTTTAAATATATATATTTTTAAATGAAAGATATATTCTATATTAAACATAGCACACCTAATTACATGTCACCCTATCCCAATCTGTTAAGGTTAAAGCCTATTTAAGAAGAAATATTTTCATTTCTGATATTTGCCTGACTGAAGTCCAACCTGCCTTGTACAGAGAGGGAGAATTAAAAGGACCATATAATTATCTTTTTATGATCAAAAATATATGTGCAGTAAAAAAAAATGACCTCAGCTAAAGATGATCAAGGAATAATTGAACAACTAAAGTTAACAAAAGAGTAATTAAAAAAAAATTCTAAGTCCACCCACATATGCCTATCCCAAATGTAACCCATACAAGAGAAAGATGTTGACGAGGGGGGAAATCCACTCACAAATACAATAGAAGCCACGGGATAAACAAAAAACTAGTGGAAAATAACTTACTGCTAAGATGTCTCCTGTGAGTTCATCAAGATTTTGTGCATTTTCTGGTATACAGTCATCATTTCCTACTGGCTCTTTTTTCTATATATGAAAATATACAAATACCAAAAACAAAACAAAAACAGTAATCAATTTATCAAGAAATAATGTACAAACATAACAGCCTACATGACAATCTTGGCCCATGTTCTGAGAACAATGGTTCTAGTTTTTAAAAAAGTAGCAGAAAATTCTATTATTAAAATGCTATAAAACAAACTGCTATTATTTTCCTCTCTTCCTTCCAACGATTTTACCAAAACTGAGGATGCAATTCTATGGTCCATGCAAAAACATTTGGAGAGGTGGGGAGATGAAAGATCTGTGTTTTGGATGCCTCCTCCCCTCACAGAAAGTTCAATGGACAGTTTGAATTCAACACATTAGAAAGGGGAAAGAAGAGATGTGGTAGGAGTACCTGTGGATCCCTTTCCCTTAATACACCTTCAAAGCAATGGCAAATATACAGCAGCCCTAGACCTGGCACAGATGTGAATGAACTCCCCTTAGAGCAGGAGTGGGCAAAGTGCAGCCTGCAAGCAGCATGTGACCCGCAAGATTATTTTTGTGATCTCCAGGGACATTGAATCAATCAAGGTCCAGAAAAAGCTTTTAAAAAAAAAAGGAAACGAAAACTTCCTGTGGTTTAAAGAAAAAAATGTCCTGGCCTAAATCATGGCAAAAGTGCCCTACATGCCCTCTAGAGGATGTAGTGGCATTTGGGGGCCTTTTTTACAGAGGGGTACAGTGGGGGGGGGGGAAAGAGATGCAATAATCCAAGGACTCCTTGGGAACCAATGCAGCCCATTCATCTTCCACAGATGCCTACATCTGCTTTAGAGCTTCAACTGGCGCAGCACTGGTGTTATACTGACAGAAAGTAAAAACATGGGTTTTTACTAAATTTTGTGGAACCTAACTGATTTTGTCCAAATCTGTACTTATACACGCTTTTAAATTGTGTTACACCATTTAAACAGATTTTAAACTAGTGTTTGAAGCGTTAAATTGTTCAATATACTTTTCGTCTGTTTAAATTATTATTTTTGGTTAAAATTGTTTAAAACGGCTTTAAATTTTTACTGTACATCACCCTGACATCCTTGTATATAGGGTGGGATATAAATATTTAAACACATCGATATTAACTCTCTCCCAAGTGGAAGCAAGTTAGTTAAAGAGAAATGGCACAGCAAACGCCACTTCATCCATTGGCATTAACAGGGCTTTGCTTGAGGTGGTTCATTTGCCTTCACATCTCCTGTCCACACCCAGTAAGATTGCATAGCAAATTGGCCACGATGAAAGATATGGCCATGGATAAATGCATGATGCTATTTTAGACTACAGAGCTGAAAAGAATATGGCTGCTATAAAATGATTTCATCTTTTTTATATCCCCACTAAAGAACTCTGCCACATAAAAGTGACAAATCTAAACAAAGTAGTACAGTAGTTTAATCTTAAATTGTAACAAAAGTTAGTACATTACTACTATTTTGCCCCTTACCAGGACAAAATTTGTTATCATAATCCCTATCCAAAACAGGAATAACTAAATAGAAGTGAAAAAATGTGCTGTTCTGAAGAAATAAATTTGAATGCAGAGCAAACCATTCTGCCTCATTAATAGCTTTTGAGGCACTGTTAACATGCCTTCTTTCTATTTGTGACAGCTAGAATTTCTCTGATGCTACTTTTCATGTTTCTAATCAAACTCTACCTGTTTCCTAGCACAGTTTAAATCAGAAAAAGAATGGTACACATCAAAGTTGCTTTGAAAGAATTAACAGAACCTGTGACTTCAATTAATTGTACCTTCATTTTCTCGCCTATAGTTCTGCTACACAAGTTCTTCAGTTTATTCAGATTGTCTGCACGGAATCTGCCTGTAAGGGAAAAAAGTGAAAAAAAGAAAGAAAGGCATCATACATTTACTGAATATCTGTGGATTTAAAGCCAGATTAAAGTGCATTAATTCTGAAAAACAGCAGATAGTGAGAAACAGGAAAAATGAAATGTAAATTCACTATTTTACAACTCAAGACAAAAAGAACATGCGCACTAAACAATATTATTAACTGCTGGACCAGTTTCTGCTTTCTTGCTTATTTTTGTTTCACAAATTCATAGAAGTTACTTCCCCCACTGGAGTCTATTCCCCCATCAAACAAAGCTTATTTCATTGTTCAATTATTTGCAACCACATCCAACAGATTTCAAATCCATTTATTCACATTCATTAAACGTGGGACTCTGGGCTTAAATCTAAATAAACAACAACAAAAAATCTAAATAGCTCCCACTAAAATTAAAAAGGTCTGCATCTGATTTAAACTGTGAGGTGGATTATAATACCCAATTCTGAAGATTATCAGCAGGATAACTCCACTGGCACCATATTTATTTATCTACTGTACATGAAAATATTTGCGTCCCACTGAGTATTATGGCATACAAATAAAATAAATTTAAACAATTTAAAACAATAAAAATAATTTAAATAGACTAAAGGCATATTAAGCAATTTAACAGGTTAAGAGGTTAAAGCAGTGATTCCCAAATTTTGGTGACCCAGATGTTCTGGACTTCACCTCCCAGAATTTCTGACAGCTAACCAACATGGCTGGGGCTTCTGAGAGCTGAAGTCTCAAAACATCTGGGGAACCAAAGTTTGGGAACCACTGGGTTAAAGGGTTTTAAAGTGCGTACACATACTACAAGCACATACATTTTGTGATAATGCAATGAGGTCCCAAAGGCTTTAGCAAAAGGACACCTTTTTACTTGGTGCTGAAATGAAGCCAGTGTTGATGCCAATCAGGCATCCAAGAGGAGGGCGTTCCACAATGAGGCACCACACAGAAAAGGCCTTCTCCTGTGTCTGCCCCAGCATATTGCTCACACTGATAGATCACAAAGGAGGGCCTCTATAGCAAATCTTAGTCCTTCAGCATGAATTTATGGGGAGAGGAATCAAGATCCAAAATTGTTCAGGCTTGGAATACCATCACAAGCACCTTGTATTCAGAACAGAAGGAGATGGCCAGGATATTTACTGTATATATTCATGTGTATGTCTAGAAATTCTAGTCAAAGAATTAACCCCAAAAACCTGAGTCGACTTATCCATGGGTCAATGTAAGTACCATATTCTAACTCTTACAAAAAAAAAAAAAAAAAAAAAGGGGGGGGGGACTAGCCTCTTCATCTGTCCTGGAAGCACTGACTCCCCTCTATTCTGTCATCCATCCAGTCTTTAGTGTGAGCACAAACAGCGATGTCTGCTGGGATGTTGTAAGTTCTTTGGAATTGTCTTCCTTTGCTTCATCCTTTAGATCTTTTGTTACATATCCCTAGGTTTTACACTAGAGTTATCCATGGGTCATATCATAAGACATAATTTTGGCCCAAAAATCTGTCCTTGATTTACATGAAGTCGATTTATAGTCAAGTGTATACAGTAAGTCTACAGTGATTTCTGCAAGCATAAATAGGGACTTCAGGGCACCCCTTATCTCCCATTCCATGCTAACCCCAGTTCACCAGCTGTTCCAGGTAGTAACATTTGCATTCCTGTGTTTTATTATTATTGTCTGTCCATTTTAAAACTGTATCTACTTTACTATATGACTTCTTTATGAAGTCAGCAGTCAAAAAGAGCCCTTGCAGTTTTTATGGCAGCACTTTATGTAGCCTCTGAATATTACATCTTGACTCAAATACATAAAGGCTTATTGTTGTGTAAGGGAATTGTAGTCACATAACTTATAAGTAAATGGTTAAACTATGCGTGCATTTTTCTTTAAAGGTTACTCAAATTTTGTTCATGCTCTCAGTCTGACCAATTACAACCTTAACATACCCGACCCACTCACTCTGGGCTCCCAGTTCAAGAAATTAGCTGTTCCCCAAGTCCCATAGAAATCAGCTCCTCAGCATATAAACAGTTGTCCCTCCACATTTGTGGCTTTGACTTACATGGGATTTGATTATTTGTGGTTTTGATTCATATGTTCTATCTAGGAATCTCTAGGTCCTCTAGAGCAACTCTGCCAGTAATTGACCATAGAGTTGAGCTGGAGAACCCAGAAGTGCCTATAGAAAACACCTTTCTAGGCATTTGTAGGTCCTCTAGCATGGTTCTATGATCCATGGCAGATGTTGATCACAGAGTTGCACTGGAAGACCTGGAAATTCCTAGAGAGCTGGACTCTTAGGTAAAAAGAACAGTGTTTTTTATTTGTGGTTTTCCCACATTCATGGGGGTCTTTCACGCCTAACCCCAGCAAATGTGGGGAGACCCCTGTATGTAGCTGCTATATCCATTTCACTATGTCAACTAACTTCATAAATTGTTTTGAGGTTCCTTTCCCCACTTTCTGCCCCTCCTGCTAACTGGACAGAGTGTAATCTCAGACCATGAGAGAAAATCTGACACAGTAGTATTATATCAAACCTTCATCCAATTCAGAGTGGATAGTAGTTATGTAAGACAGTTGAAGTGACAGACTCATCTACTTATATTTTTCACATTTTGTAACATCTCCTACAGCTAAACCAAACCTTGGCTTAAAAAAAAATACTTCAGCAGGAAAACATAGCCACCTCTTAGAGAAATAAGGCAGCACTGTCACAGAGAAAATGAATCTCTACTACAGCTGATCCACCACACCTATGAATCACTTTCTATGGCTATGACGATAGTTACAGCAGGATTGCATCAGACAAAGCAGCAGCAGTGCCTGAAATACATCCTGCCAAATAGCCCCATCAATTTAAAGGGCAATGCAGTAGTGAAATGCTGGATAATATCTCACTAAAATAGGGTAGGGTTAAGAGAAGGACTAATTTGATCAGAATCATTTTCATACAATTAAAGGGTTGCTCACCCTTACAGTAGGAAGCAAACCCTACCAGGAAAACAGCATGCTCCATGTGAGTTCAGGGCAGAAATGGAAGCATGCGAAAACTTTCTGAAGGGATGACACTCGAATTCCTCAAAAATCATCTTGGCTCAGGGCCTGGAGACAGCAGGAAGAAATTTCCAGTTTTCCCCAGAGCCTGAGTCCTTCCAACCCACAATTAGAGCTAAAAAGGGGGAGAGTACAGAGTCTGGGTTGTGACCTCTGAGAAAGGAAAAGACACAACCACCCTAACATATCAGACTGAGGCTGGTGCCACACTGCAGCATTAATGCAGTCACTTTAACTGTCATGGTTTCATTCTCTGAAATCGTAGGATTTGTAGTTTGTGTGGCATGGGAGCTCTCTGACAGAGAAGGCCAAACATTTCACAAAACTACAAACCCCAGACTTCCATAGCATCAAGCCATGGCAGTTAAAGCAGTGTCAAACTGCGTTAATTCTGCAGTATAGATGCAGCCTTAAATCTCTATTTATCCCAGTATCCTACTTTCCACATTGCTCATTGACGAACCTTTGCCAGAAGCCCACAATTAGGGACACAAGACCAAGATCATTATGTCTCCTAGCTACTGGCAGTCTGAGGACCACACTCTGCCACTGATGCTGAAGCATAACCAGGCAGTCATCAAAACCAGCGTCCCTGGATGCTGCAGTGCTTCCTGAAAGCGGCCCAATTTCTCTTTCCAAACCCGTCTGGCTTAGTAGCCATCAACTGGATTTACCCTGCAGAAATACAGTCAGCCCTCTTTTTACATGGATTCAACCATCCACAGCTCGAAAATATTCAGTACAGTGGGCCCTTGGTATCCGCTGGTGTTTTGTTCCAGGCCCCCCCCCGGATATCAAAATCCGTGGATGCTCAAGTACCACCAAATGCAAAGGCATAGTGAAATGGTGTCCCTTACATAAAATAGCAAAAATCAAGGTTTGCTTTTTGGAATTTATATCTTTTTGGAATATTTTCAAGCCAAGGATGGTTGAACCCGTGAATAAAGAAATGGTGGATATGGAGGGCTGACTATGTGGGTGTGTATAGACATACCATCAGTCCTTCACACCCACAGATTTTTTTATCCACAGATTCAACCAAAAAGATACAAATTCCAAAAAGTAAACCTTGATTTTGCCATTTTATATAAGAGACACCATTTTACTATGCATCTGTATTTAATGGGGCATATATCCATGGATGTTTTATCCACAGATGCAACCATTTAATGCATTTAATGGGACTTGAGCCTCCAAGGATTTTGGTATCCATGGGGGGAGGTGGGTTTCCTGGAGCCAAACCCCAGCAGATACCAAGAGCCCACTCTGTGTTTGTGCGTTTATTCCAAAAAGCAAACCTTGATTTTGCTCTTACATATGGGACACTGTTTCACTATACTGTACCATTGTATTTAATGGGACTTGAGCATCCATGGATACAGATACCCCAAGGGCCCACAGGGATGCAGTTTTGATGCCACTTTAACTGCCGTGACTCCCATCCTACACAATCCTGGGATTGCTAATTCTGCCAGGCACCAGCATTCGTGGGCACAAGAAGCTAAAGACCTTGTAAAACTACAAACCCCAGGATTCCCTAAGGCAGAGGCCTGTGTGTGTATTCCATGTTGATTGCTTTCAAGTCATTTTCTATTTATGGCGACCCCAAGGCAACCCTATTATTGGTTTTCCTGGGCAAGTTTCCTCAGAGGGGGGTTCGCCATTGCCATCCTCTGAAGCTGAGAGAGTGTGACTTGCTTAAGATTGGTTGGGCTATGAAGGGAGGCTGCCTTTTTTGTGAGGGGGCTGTAGTCGCGTTCAGTCAAAATGGAAAGGAACAGGCAGGACACGCAAATGGGGCTTCGTTTCAGACGTGACTGACACGGGTATAACACGCACGTCGGAAACGAGGGAGACCCTGAGGGACGCGCCCTGGAGGTGACCAACCATCCCCCCTCACTGCCTCCCTTCAGCGAATGACATGCTCGCGACAGCGCGGCCGCGTCTTTTATACCTCCCCGATTCCCCCTCTCATCCAATCAGCAACCGCGCAGCGCGCATGCGCCCTCGATCACCCCCGCGACAGCCACCTACATCTCCTCCAGGCCCCGTCGGCTTCCACCAGGGCGTCCACGAGGCCAGGGTCCTTGTAGCGCTTGCGCTGCGTCTCGCGCACCAGCTCCGGGTCGCCGCCTTTGTCTGCGCGGAAGAGGTCCAAGTCGAGAACCATGATTGCCTCCCTACGTCCACCTCCGCCGCTCCTTGGGCTGCAAATGAACCGGAGGCTTAGAACAGCCGCTGCTTCTGCGCACGCGCAGTGCAAGCGGAGGGGAGGAGAAAAGTAGTGCGTAAAGGAAGGAACTACGCATGCGCCTTTGGAAGCAAGCGTGCAGGGCGAGGTGTTAGAGCGCCCCCTAAGGGCCACCTGAGAGGATGCGCTTTGGCACTGCGGGTGTTCTGCAACCTCTGCGCCTGTGTTGTCCTCATTTTCCCGGACGCGTCCTACATTTACCCTCCCCCCCGGAGGAATTCCAAAATGCCCTCCATTTTGAGCATGACTAAGCAGCAGGGATTTATATTTGTATTATTATTATTAACCTTTATTTATAAAGCGCTGTAAATTAGTGGTTTAAAGTTGGAAGCGTCCTACATTTCCCCCTGAAGGTCCTACATTTTTTTAAAAAATGTTAATCAGGAACAAACTCTTCCAGAACACAGCCACATAGCCCAGACCTGGAAAACTATAGTAATTCATGCTTCTTAGTCATGCTCAAAATGGAGGGCATTTTGGAATTCCTCCTGGGACACCTGGTCAACCTCACTGCAGAACGCGCTTGCAGAGGTTGCTGCATCCAGTGGCAGAACATCTGCAGCGGTTGGAGCCGGTGGCGTCATTAGAGGGGTGCGGACTGCACCAGGTGACAACCTAAGGAGGGGGTGACACCACTGCTGCTCAAACACCAGTAAAATGTGGGCTAGTAAATGTTACCTGGACTTGTAACTGGTTGATCTACCAAACCCATGGGATCCAATGGCTCCTCCTCATCCCGGAGTGAAGCGTGCCCGTGGTTAGCAGAGTGCCACTGTCCTAGGTTCAGGGCTAGTCAACATCTTTATAAATGACTTGGGTGATGGAATAGAGAGCACTCTTATCAAATTTGCAGACGACACTAAAGTAGGAGGGGTTGCTAATACCCCAGAGGACAGGGTCAGAATTAAAAATGACCATAACAGATTAAATAGCTGGACCAAAATGGATTTCAAAGGGAGAAATGTAAGGTACTACATTTAGGGAGAAAAAAATAAATAAAACGCACATAAATAGGATGGGGGGGGGGCATCTGGCTTGAAAACAGTACATGTGAAAAGGATCAAGGAGTCCTAATAGAGCACAAGTTGAAGATGAGTCAACAGTGTGATGTGGCAGCTAAAAAGGCCAATGCAATTCTAGGCTGCATCAATAAAAGTACAGTGTCTGGATCAAGAGAAGTAATAGTGCCACTCAATTCTGCTTTGGTCAGGTCTCACTTGGAATACTGTGTCCAGTTCGGGGCACCACAATTAAAAAAGGATATTGAGAAACTAGAGCATGTTCAGAGCAGGGTGACCAAAATGGTGAAAGATCTTGAAACCATGCCCTATGAGGAGTGGCTTCGGTATGTTTAGCCTGGAGAAGAGAAGACTAAGGGGTAACATGATAGCCATGTTTAAATATTTAAAGGCATATCATATTGAGAATGGTACCAGCTTGTTTTCTGCTGCTCCAGAGACTCGGACAATGAGCAATGAATTCAAACTACAGGAAAACAGATTCCACCAACCTCCTGATGGTAAGAGCTGTTTGACATGACCTTGGAGATGGTAGAGTCGCTTTCTTTGGAGGTTTTTAAACAGAGGCTAGATGGCTATCTGTCAGGAGTGCTTTGCTTGTGTAATCCTGGATGGCCCTTGTGGTCTCTTCCAACTCTATAATTTGTATGTTTGATTGTTGGTGTAAACAGAAGACATCAAAAATAGTCTAGGTGTCAAGAAGAACTGCATCTTTACTTAGTTTCTCTTACCTCACCCAAAAGAGAGATTGCTCACATAAAAGTAGTCAGAAGTTACATTGTTTTAAAACCAAAACTGTACATGCAACTCTTGCCTCCCGTTACTATAAAATTCTATTAAGATCATATATAAAAGGGATCTTGCATACACGCAAGATAACCTGCAGTTTTATCATCACAAAGCTGAAAAAAACACAATTTTATAAATATAATCCAGTCAATTCTTTTACACACTCAGAGTTGCAAAATTCATTGTCATCTAGGTAAGAAAGGTATTGTAGTCCCTGAATAACACTTTTATAATTTGTCCATACACATAAAAAGTCCTTGCAGATTAATTCTAGGACACTAAAATATCTGGTATGTTGATCATATATTACAAAGGTCATAGTCTGTAAAGATTACAATTTGATACAAAAACTGTTTTCAAGCATGTACAAAATATAGCAGAGACAGAAAGCCAGAATAATAAATCACAACTTCATACAAAAACAGAAGCAGTGATACTGTACTATTAAATAAGTACTGTACAATATCCTTCTGATCTTATTTGTCACTCAGTATAACAGGATTGCATCAAATGAATTACAGGAGGACCACATTCACATAAATGGCAGATTAGAAAGTTCAGATATTGACGTCAGGTAAGAAATTTCAAAGCACTGAAAATAAGGTACACTCCCAGCAGTTAGTTAAGAAATGCAGAGCTCATGGGTAGTAATTTCTCTTCCTATGTTTGGCTCCAATTTGGTTCTTTCTCTGCTTCCTACCCTCTGTCATATCTATCCAGAAGGAATGTCCTTTCATCTGTATTTTATATTTGTATTAGATAAGGAATTTGAATATATAAAAATGGGCATTGCTAAAATCTTCAGTGAGAATGGTTCTGAATCTTTAGAGCTGCTTCTATTGCTGCTGAAATTCCAAATTTTCACAGGTGGCTGCTAAGCTTACTGTTCTATTACAATTTAACTTAAATGATATGGCACAAAACACCCACTGCCTTTTCGTATCATCTTTTCATTTTCATCTCCCCATTGCACCCACCCAACATTTTGCAGAACTTACCATGTTATATTGCAGTTAGAGAATCAAAGCAAAGTTATAGGTATGCTACTCTGACTGTCTGAGTCTCTGAGTAACTTAATATTTCGTTGATTTCACTTAATGTTTTGACAACTTTCTAAACCAAAAATAAAATATTATATCATTCAAAATTATTTCTGTCAGTATTATGTCTTTTAAAGGTTCACTTCACATCTAGGTTGTGCAATTGTCCTGCCATCTTTCCCTCCCTAGTTAGGCTGCTGAACAAATGACATATATTTATCATATTATTATGCCTACATTTTAGTAAAGCAGTGAAGTCACCCTGGTAGCATGTGCCAATGCTTTTGAAAATTATCAATGATGTATCTTTGCCATATCTACTTCTGGGCATGAAAATATGCTTTTCCCATATAGGTTTAGATTATCTAGCTTGACTTTAAATGCATTCAACCATCTTTCTGTAATGCTGGATTAGGCTAGCACTGAGTTTGCATGTGAGTGTCTTTTGAATCTAAAATAATATTTGGTTTTCTTGATCTTTCTTCCTGAATACACTGAGAAATGGAAAGCTTTCCAACACCTCTGGTCACCATTGACAATTTCTTCCATGGCAGCGTGAGCCATTAATACACCTTTTCCATGCTAGGCCAAGCCTTCATGTGCATTAAAAGGGTAAGATGCTGGTTTAGTCATCTCTGAGTCAGGGACAGTATACTTCTGATTATCCCCAAATACCTTTTGGTTGCACAGAATGGTGTAATAGCCACCTAGAGGTTTCCAGATACAACAAAATAAAAGTTGTTTCTATAGTGCCCTTTAAGTTCAGCTTTCTCATCCTCCAGATTTGAATGCTTCACCGTAACCTCAGTCTTTGTTTCAGCTCAGTTGATATGCACATTTTCTTCTATTCGGAAATTAGTAGTAGTAGCAGTAGCAGTAGCATCTAACATTTGTGGCTTGAGAGAGAGGATGCTAAGTTTGGTTAGTAGCCACAGGTGAGATTCACTTGTACAGGAACAGATCTATTTGTATTCTCTAGTAAACAAGCTAGAATCTGATTAAAGAAAAACAGAGGTTTATGGTACTTCTGAATTACTCCATTTTGGCTGCATTTGCTGAAAGTGACTTTATGTTTAAGCTATATCACTTGGGCTTGCATAATTTGTACCTTATCAGGCAAAATGCAACAAACTTACCAAGTCTGGCAGCTCCGGGTGTTCTATAGCCTCCCTATTATAGCCATTTTCCGCAGGACTGTGAAAACCAGGCATTGTCAAGCATCTGGCATGCCAAATACATCACTGCATTCAACTTGTACATCACAAATTGTGCAGGCAAGCTCAAGCAGTAACAAAATCATGCCTATTAGCTAACTGGAGACCTGTGCAATTGTGATCTTTATATGTATGCACACTGGACATACAGTTAAGACACCTCATTTCTATTTCTTAATAATTGCAATATGACCAATCACAACTTCATGTCTTTCTAACCACTGAATAGCAGCAGTGACTGGCCAGCTGGATTTAAAGCAGAGTTAGGGGGTTTGTGGCCCTTTAGGTATTTCCCATCAGCACTCACCAACATGGCCAATGTTGAGGGACACTGTTCCATCAACATCCAAACGGTCAAAGATTCCACATCTCTGACTTATTTTCCAATTCCCTATGATTTGATATTATTTTAAATGATATTTCAAGAGAATTACCTAGTCTCTTTTGAAACCAATATGAGTAATCTATATTGTAACAGCAACTAACAATTATATAAACCAAGAAACAAAATCAAATCCAAATAAATTTAGCCTTCTTTTCTTTTAATAGCATCAGTTCCTGCTAGCTGCCTGGAGAATTATTTATTTCCAAAATAAATTACGGGCTTAAACATTTTTTCTTTTAAAAAAGTGACATGAAATTGCACTGTCAAAATGACTGAAATAATTAGTTACTATTTGAGGAAACACCCTCTCTTACTCACATAATTAGGGAAAGAGTGGACCCTCCCCCAGGCCCTTTGAATGCATGCTAATAGAAAAAGTGTGGATAGAAATCTGCATTAATGTTTTTTGACTGGGAGTACAAATCTGAAAGTACGATGTAACATTTGTTGTTGTTGTTTTTTTAAAAAACAGGCTCATTTCTACAGTACAAAGAGAGCAAAGCAGAGGTATAGGAACCAGAGGTATATCAAGGAAAATTATAATGTCATTGGAATTAAACTTGAATGACTTAAGGCTGCAATTCTATATCTGCTTACCTATGAATAAGGCCTGTTGAACTCTATGGGATTTGACACTTAAATGATTGCAGTGTGAAAGAACGGTCTGGACTTTTGTTCATTTCTATTATTAACTGAATAGTATTAAAGACTATTCTAACCTATCAGAACAAACAAAAGTGATGAAATCTGTCAACATTGGTTTGTCAGTTACCAGTAGATGTTGACTTAATTAACTCAGGAGCAAAAGTTTAAAAAAAAAAGATTGGGAAGATTTTTTTATATAACACTGCAACTCTCCTCCCCGCTTGTGCCATGGCCTTGGGGGATTCTGGAAGTTTTAGTTCCAAAAAGAAACTTTTTTTCAAGCTCTAGTTTTTAATGCAGTCAATATACAGAAACAGAAGGCATTGCCTTTGATTAGTAATTGGCCATCTCCAGTGAAAGAGAATCAGATTTTCCTGATCAGAAGCCATAATATCTACAATGGAACAGGTGGAATGGGAAAGTTTCACATTCATCAC
Organism: Sceloporus undulatus; assembly: GCF_019175285.1. Taxonomy (NCBI): domain Eukaryota; kingdom Metazoa; phylum Chordata; class Lepidosauria; order Squamata; family Phrynosomatidae; genus Sceloporus; species Sceloporus undulatus. Next base: position 68,944,943 of record NC_056525.1, on the reverse strand, counting down.
TGCTACAACTGACTGGATTCAAATGATTACACAGGAACACTGCATAAGTTTTGGCATTTTCACACTAATGTGCATCAATACTGGCAAAAACTGTTTCAGCTCTTCCAGAGTTTCCTCTGTGGTCTTTAGTATAATTATGTCTAATATTTAAAGGGTGTTAAAAACAAAATCTAATTTTGAGAAAATTGGAAAAGGAAGAAGGGAACATACTTAAAACAAAAGAGGTTGTGTTTGAATTGTAAAAATGCTAAGCATGTAATCTGTTTCCCAAGTGAAAGAAATCCAAATTTGCCTCTTAACTAAAGTCTGTAATTCAAGGGTGACATTTTTTTCCACAGATGTTCCTCCACATACCTTGATCTAGAGAGAATTAGAGAAATGACTAATTCTGTAGCCTCTGCATGCTGTACAGGGGGCAAACTTAATCGTTGCAGTCATTGCCTGAATACTTATAATTTACATAGCCTAAGGACAGAGTCCTGTGTTGAAATTTCATTAGGATTTCTTGGAAGCCCTGCTAGGCTGACTGAATGCCAAATGGAGTGGCCATCCCCTCTTGGGTGGTAACAGGATACATGGTTGTATGACTTTTCTTCTTAAGACAGGTTACCTTTGTACAAAAAAGTGAAGAGAATACAGCTGTTTTTTCTATGCTGTAATGATCTGCAGTGCCTAAAGTATGTTCCTTCCCAGATACAATGATCTCCAGAATGATCAGAGCACTACAGACCTTCTGCTAAGACAGTATTTAAGGAGGTTTGGGCAGAAACCTATGCACTAGCACATTGGGAAAGCTTTTTACAAGATAAAATAGTATTGTCAGCCACAAGAAGGATTGCATGGATAGAAGAATTACAGCTAGACCCTACCAATATCTGCTTAGAAGTAATCCCTCCCAAGTTCAATGGAATTATTCCTAGGTAAGGACTGCAGCCTTAGGAGCATTCCCACAATGATACTTTAGGGTAGTTTAGCCATTTGTGGTCACAGGAAAGAGTTAAAACACAAACATTGCCACTTTGAATAAAAGGGTTAAAATTCAAGATTCTGGGCACAACACAGAAAGGGGGACAGGACGTGCAAGAGACATACAAATATATATCTACATATAATTTTAAAAGCACACTTGTATTTGGCACAGTTTTTCTTTTGAAGGGAATGTTAAAATTTTCGACTTTAAAAAGTACAATAAGAAGCTGAAGTTAAAGAGAATCCAATAAGGCCACATGGCAAGTTCATCAAAGTGCAGGTATTAACTAAGGAGGACTCCCAAAGCATCCTGCAGCAAAGGCATGAGAGGTAAATAATCCACTCCTAAAGATCCATGTCAGTGGTACCAGAGGAAGTCTTCAGTGGCACAGAGTCAAAACCATCAGATGTTCGCTAGAGGCAACATAAAATTAAGTGTGATTAAGGCTAAGCAAGAAATATTACATTTTTCTCAGATTCTGTTAACCCATTTCAAATCCCATTTCATCAACTATATTACTAGTGACTTTGAGCAAAGAATTTCTTAGCTTCTATCTACAAAAGTGACAACAGTAATTACTTCAAAGTATAAGACACTGTCATTATTTGCACTCTTAGGGACAGAACAATTTGGGGAGAGGGCAGGGAGGAGATATATAACAAACACTGAAAATGTACAACTTCTAGATAGGGAGGAGGTGATGGTAAAGTGCATACCTTCATACATTGTTTGACTACAGCTCCTATCTGCCCTAGCCAACATAGCTGATGATGAGAAATGCTAGAGGGTGCAGCCCAAGAACAGCTGAAGAGCTACACTCTGCCTACCCTGATCTGAAGATAAAGAATTTATTCAGATAAAGTATTTGCATAGGGTGTGGTGGGAAGAGAAATCCACACACACTCTTCATACACTGGCTAAATTCCTGTAATTTATCCCATGCAACTCTGGTCTGGAATCTGCCATTGTTTCTCTATCAGAAACCCCACTGGCTCTGATTCTCAAAAGATGAAGCTGAGCAGAAAAATAGGCAGACAACACAGAGCCAGTCATGCACCTACTTTCAACAGTACAATGAGCAGCCATATATTTAAGAGACAAGCCAGGTTCCAGACCTAGTTAGATTATAACTGTACTTGCATCTTCAATTAATATCCCTGAGTGTGTTTCCAGTATATACTTAGTGCTCTTATCTTATGCCTCCAAATAAAGGAGACTACAACCATAGGAAGCTGATAGAGTCAGGATTTTTCAAAATGCAGGTCATTCTCTGTATCCCAGCCAGACTATACTGTCACCCCATCTAATGTCACTGGACTGTTATAAGCCTTCAGCTGGATTGTTTTTAAACAGAGGGATACAAAGCAATACAATTTGTATTTGGCCTGTCTACCTGGAAGACTCTTCTTCTTAGTTTACTGAGAACATCCCTACATACAGAATCCTGCCATGCCTGACTGTACCTAAGAGAAGTCTATAGGAAAACAAAGAGCCACATCAGAAAATATATATATAAAAAAGGAGTGCATCATTAACCTGAATATTATAGACAGTGCAATAAGAAATATAGCATCACATGCAGTGAGGTTTAGGGGGCTGTAGAAGGGCCAAAGATGTATCTTGGAGTAAGGATGTTATATCCATAAATATTTTTTATTAGTGCCAGATCTGCAGGAACTATTAGTTGTGATGCCCTTCCAGCCCATGGAAATTTAACTATCTGATATAATTGTTTTTGTGGGGAAACACATTTTTCTTTTTTACTACAGTACTGGTATTCTTCTCTGTCAAGAGTTTAAGCAGGGCAGAAGAGACAAGTGAGGCTCACATCAGTCCCACCAGTCTTGCACAGTGTTCCACTTATGCTAATTAAGACAATTACTTACAAATATCCCAAGTCAAAAATCAAATAGATAGAAGGGAAAAATACAGGAACATTTATGGGATATTTTGCATATTAGGTAAATTGGGACACTGCCTAGATGTGGCCTAGGAAGATAAACTGGATATTCAAGATATCTGTCTGGTTAAATAAACAGTGGAATCAATCCCTAGGCCTCCATTGCTTCATTTGCCCATTATAGCAGCTGGGACCCACACGCACCTCACCTTGGTAGTGAAAGCCTTTATTTTGCCAAAAAGAGAATTCTTGCTTGCGAATATCAAGTCATCCTCTGCATCTTCCCCCTCCATGATGGCACAACTGTCAGCAGCTGGCAACTCACTATCCTTGGCACTGGCATTCATCACCAGCTTGGAATATTTATATTCTAACCTTCAAAGAGACAGACAGAAGATAAGCCTGAGAGGGAGAGGGAGTCTTCAGGGTTTCAAATTTCGGAGGACTTCTGGGCAATTAAGCTTCTTTTGGGCACCATCCATTAGTTCTCTAACCATCCTGTCACTTTTTGGCTCCTCCTCCTTAGAACCACCCTTTCTTCTTTTATTCACAACAATTCCTCACTCTGCTATCTCTTCTATAAACTAAAATGGGATTATAAAATGTGAATTGATATGATAATACGTACTTCTGGGTGTGGGGAAGAAACTGAACTAAAGGACAGATTTAAGACTAATGAAGGCAAAGTGAAAAAAAAACTGAGGCCTGACGGAAATATATTAAAAAATGTATAAAGCTAAACATGTATTATTCAATAGCCAAAGATTTTGAACAATAACTTGAGCTTCCACTTTTGTTTGTCTGTTCAAGGTTATCATCTGACTTGAAAGGTAAACTATAAGTACTGTGTAGCTATGATGAAGAAGCAAGTGTCAGGACCTGGCAAGAACAGGAACTTGCTTACTTCTGATTTTTCTTCCAGAAGTAGCAAGTCATAACAGTCAGCAGGACAGCAGTACAGGTCCCAGCTGAGATCCCTACTTTGAGCCAGAAGTCCATGGTTTTGCAGATGCTGACTTTCTCCTTTGGGAGCAGGATGCCTCCTACACATAGCTTTGGCTCCCGCCAGACATATGTGGTTCTCTGTAAAAGAAAAAGTGAATGTCTTGCTTTCAGTAAGACATATTCCCAGCTCATACAGACAACCAAATTCCTCATTTCATATAAGCAGCAGTAACAGTTTCTACAGGAATCTTCAAGGAGATAAATGGAGCCCTGGTGGTGCAGTGGTTAAATGCCTGTACTGCAGCCACTCACTCAAAACCATAAGGTTGCAAGTTTAATCCCAGCTAAGAGAGCTCAAACTTGACTCAGGCTTGCATCCTTCCGAGGTTGCTAAAATGAGTACCCAGATTGTTGGGGGGCAATTAGCTTACAGTTGTAAACCGCTTAGACACTGTTAGTTCACTATGAAGCGGTATATAAATGAAGCTGTTTGTATCTTAGCAAAGACAGTAAGTGTGATGTTGCAAGATGCTGTCAAATCATTTTATCATTTAAACACGTTCTGTTCTATTCATGTTGTTTCTGAAATCAGCAGAAGTGATGTAAAAACTATGTTCAAACTATGGGTGATCCTAGAGTAGGCTTTTATTGTGCAATTGCCCTGGGTCCTTGTTTGTGGCACTGAGGAGGAGGTCCACATGTTGTACTTCATTTACAACCCTCCCTTTTTTTCCACTGTTTCTTTTTCTTTAGAAGAAAGGAAATCAATTAATGATCTACTATTACAAAAAGGATGTAATTGCTGCACAGTGCAATGGTAACCATTCCACTAGAACTTACTGTTTCTTTTTTATTTACCTCCTACGTTTTTCTTGCATGCAAGTTCATTAACTAACAGTTGGGATATGAGCTCTAAAATGCTCATTTTAAAATTCATGTTATTGTATGTAAAAACATGTAGCTCTCAAGCCCTGAAGATAAAAACTCAGAAACACTGATTCCAAGTCTCTACCTGTATCCCTCCAACACAGGCACTGGTGATAGCATGGTAATCATCTGTAGAACAGAGCGGGCAAGCTTCAACTGTCTCCCACAGGAAATGAAAAGTGCATCCATCACAGGTTCCATCAGGGCATTTGCTGTTTGCAAATTGCAAGAAGTCATTTCAAATCAGTTGCTCACTTCTCCAGTATTAACCTATTTCGAAACCTATAGACTGGGGTGGGCCACTATGGAATGGTAGGGAGCCTCATTAGCCCCCACCAGGAGATATTGGAGGGCCACCCTTCCACACATGCTCCACAAAATAAATCAAATTTTGCCCCCAAATGCCCTCTAGGGGACAAGAGGGCATATCCACTATGTTTTGGGGTCTTCTGGGACAATTTTAGGACAGGAGAGGCTTTTAAAAAACAGCAGGAAGTGAGTAGAAATTAACTACCTGTTTCATAAAAGGCCCCTCCTGGGCCTAAATTGGCCCAAGGTAGGCTCAAGATGTTGTATAAACGCACCCTACACTTCCCAGGGGGCATTTTGAGGCAAGAAATTGGTCGAAATGACCCCTGGGCAGCCTGGGGGGTTCTCCAAATGTGGGAGAAATACCCTCTACAGCCCCCAGAACAATTTTGGGGGCATTTTGAAGCAAAAAAGTTTTTTTGACCCTTTCTTACTGCATGTGGCCTGCTGACTGCACTTGCCCATCCCTGCCATAGCTTGGAAGAGTTGCTTTTGGAGCTACAACTTCCAGATATGTACACTAGCTATGCTGGCTGGGGCTTCTGGGAGCTGTAATACAAAACAGATAACAAATACCCGTGACTCTTGGCATCTACATATTATATCGCTGAACTAACAGCGAGGACAGGCTTCAAGTTACCTCTGACATCACCTAAATGTTGATATTAATTACTTCTCCCACCCCCACCAATTTCACATGTGCCCCATTGTAGAGGTTAGGACATACTGTCATATGAAAAGGACACAGTTTCCACAGAGAAATACTACCCATCATACTTACTTTGGCACAGAAAGCGTTCCAGACTGGGGCTTTAGGGGATTACATCTCACTCTGATGGCAGTGACTCTCCCATTATTACACATCTGTGTCACATCACTGGATCTGCAGGTTAACCAAATGTATTACATTATGATATGCCTGCTAGAGGTGGTAATCCCATATCACGTAAAGAAATCAGGCTCATGTGTACAGTCAGAAACAAAACTGAACTCATTACATGGATAACAGAAGGGTGGAAAGCATCATTCTCCGGTACTAAAGGAAAAAAAATCAGTTTTCTTCCTTGTTCTTTGGTTACTTGTTGGAGTAGTTTTCAGATTTGGACGGGAGGTTTTACAGGGCAAATACCTGCAAAGTTCCCTGTGAAGTTGAAATATTGCTAGTGTCTGTTCAAGATACTGTACTCAGGTTGCCCAAACTGAATTTCATAGCTAGTAATGGACACAGCCTGCCATTTATCTTTATTTGGCAGTTTTTCATTTACCTGTAAAAGAATATCACATCTGGTAAGCCCACATTCTCAGCAGGGAAGTAGTCAGCAAGAGAAGTGATATTGTCCAGAGTAGGTTGTGTTGTTACCCCTGAAAGTAAGTTAGAACCACACCAATGAAAATGAGACACTACACAGAGAAGGCTGTCACTGCTCTCTAGAATAGCATATGCCCTCATCCCCTTAAATATACTCTGCTAAATAGTCTCCCCAGAAAGAAGACAATCCCATTTCTATTTTATTTTTGCTATTACTATTTTTTTCACTGGCTTCTTCAACAAACTGACTAGGGTCAAGGAACATGTGAGATTCGTCATAGCTTTCGCTAGGGAAGGAGAGAATGGTGTGGCCTTCCAGATGTTGTTCAACACCCAGCAGCCCTAGTCAGCATGGTTGATACTAAGGGATAACAGGAGCGACAGTTCAACTACTGGATGGGGCTAGGAGTTCTGTAAGTTAATGTGTACAGTACTTGATTTGCTTATTGAATTACCAGTTTTTATCATGAAAAATAAAAACATGGTTTGTTGTTGTGTGTCTTCAAGTCATTTCTGACTTATGACAGCTTTAGGGTGAACCTGTAACAGAGGGGGTTCTGCCTTGCCTTCCTCTGAAATGAGAGAGTGTGACTTGACCAAGATTGAGTGGGGATGGCTGAGTGGGGTTTCAAACCCTGGTCTCCCAGTATCCTTGTCCAGTACTCAAACTACTCTTAAAAAAATTGGTAGTTGGGCCTAAACCTGGGCATGAAGCTCAGCCTAAAACAGTGACATGTTTATATAGTTTTAATATAGAGTGTTGCTATTGTTGTTTTCTTTTTAAAAAGACTGCCATGTGAAAGAAAGCTTTTCTAGGAACAGAGTCAAAAGTTGAACAGCAGCTAGGTGAGGGAGGGACTAAGAGGAACAGATGCCAGTTGGCACTGGATTTTCTGATCTGAGCAATCATATTTTTCAAATAACAACCTATAATGATCTTGGTGGTTACAATTCTGCCTTTTTTTTAAAAAAAAAAATAAATCTAGCAGGCATACTGGCAGAGGCTGGCCTAGTTACTTCAATTACAACATGTAATGCTCCCAAAAGCTTCCATCAAGCAGTTATATCAGTTCTCAGTTCAAGCACAGAATGACATTCTCAGTAATTCTCACCTACAAAATGGTCAGCCAGGCTCACAGGCTGTGAAGATACCACTGTTTTATAGCCCATCACTTCAGAAGGAACAATAATGGACTGGCATACATAGGAGGAAGTTGATTTGGAGAATTCTGTCTCCTTGCCAAGGACATGTATATCAGTGACATTATCAATGCAAGTAGCTATCTTCCTTCCCTTCAGAAAAGGAGAAAGAGAGGGAGAAGGAGAAAAACCCTCATAGTACCTTTCTTTTTCATGCAGTTAAAATGTATTCTTTTGGAAAGAACCAAAGAGTCAGTCTCTCTACCTACAGGCAATGGAACTTTTCTATTAGGCAACAGTTCTAATCTTCCTAATATGTGAGACCTCTTCACTCTTAAAGGAGGGAACACTGTTATTCATCAGGAGCTAGAAAAAATTCCTATGGTACAAGCAATGAAAGGCATGGAATGCTGCTACGAAAATATCTTGTGTAGTGTGTAGTGTGTGAACACCTGTGCCTTCATGTCAGCTGTGGACTTATGGCAACTCCATGAATTTCATAGAGTTTTCCTAGGCAAGGAATACTCAGAGATGGTTCACCAGTTCCTTCCTCTGAAATATAGCATGCAATCTCATGTAAAACTATAGCCCAAGCTCTGACAGAGATCTTTGCAAGGATGGGGTGGCCTTCAGAAATCTGTACAGATGCAAGTCCAAGTTCATGCAACAAGCACATGGAATGCACTATCTTACTTTTGTCCCCTAACATCACCAATCTAATGTGCTGGTGGAGCACTGTAATGCAACCCTGGGGACTATGTGGCTCAACAGATAGGCAGCTCCGTGCTGCCCCTTTGAGTCCCGCATTGTTTCCGCAGTAACCAAATGCCGTGGCAACAATGCGCTCCCTCTCCTGGGAGCAAAAAGAAGCTGCTCAAAGCAGCTTCCTAGAAGGGGTGCAATTGGCGCTCGCGCATGCGCCAATCACATCACTTATTGTGAGCGCCATTTTGGCGCTGTGCAACACTCACACCCTCATGATACCGCTCATGTGAAGTTGGCGAGTCATGTTGGCGTCACCGTTGCGTATTAGGGTTCAGGAGTGTGTGGTCGCTGCGCGCTCCCAAACCCTAATTTTGACCCAAGGACAGTGCTTAGAAGTTAGTGAATGAACATTTCAGTGTTTGGGACTTGGTCTTACATCAGCTTTTGTTTGCCTAATTGTCTGTGCCACACCCAAGCCTGGCTTATTCACTCTTTGAGTGGGGTCTATGGCAATGATGTGAAAGGGTCATTGCAGCTGGTGCAAAGAGTATGAGGGGATGCTGCCTTCTCCAAAGACGGTTGATTTTTACAAAATCGGCAGATGCGTCCAGGCAACATGGGGTTGCCTTTATGAGAACCCCTTCACCAGCCAAGACCAGGAAACCGGGTACAAGCATATGCCAGAGAATTAGGTTTGTGAGAAAGGGATCAGTGTGCCCCTGAGGGGATCTAGTTTAGCAAGATGTAATTTCCTGGAGGGCCAGCACAATCTTGAATGCATTGTGACTGTGACTACTCATCGCATTTCCAGAATCTAGCACCAAGCGAAAGTGTACCATGTGAATCACGGAAGTCCTTCGATACAGATCCGATCATTCTCACATTGTTCAGTTCCAGAGGCTGAGGAGGAGAGTGACCTGAACCGTTCATGTTATGAGCAATGGGGGGTGGGGTTAACGGACGGTTCAACTTCTTCCAAGCTCAACCAAACAGTGCAAACAGTTCTCCCAATTGACAGTGAAGTTTGGTTTGCCCGTTCTCACCATCTTTGGGCCTTACAACGTCTGGCTTTAAGTTCATTAGGGTTTGGGAACCTTCACAGTAGGGGCAGTCTATGAGGGCAGTGTGACAAGTTAGGGCGGGTGTACAGAGAGCATTTCTTGGAGACGTTGTGTTGCTTGCCTCATAGGAATATCATACTGTACACTGAGCCCACAGAACTAATGTTGAAGTGATGAAAATACTTCAGTCTTTTTAAGGGTAAAACTGGGGCCCCATAAAAGGACGTGCTGTGGCCAGTGCTGAGAAGTCTAACTCAGAGTTCTTACCATCCATACTGAGTGAGAGGACAATCATTATAACAGAGGAAATGAATCGGGGGAGGGGAGGGGGAGAGAACATAAAGTGAGATGATTTCCCCACAAGGAGTCCAGAATTGCAAGTTTTTCGCAGCAGGCACTTATAACTTATAATTCCTCGTTGTTTGAGAGGAGTCCTGTCTTATTTGGGATGCCAGCCACACCACAACCAACCACTCAGGAATTCGAGCTGGCCTTACAGGACCGCTCTTGCATTGGGGCACAGTCCATGGACCATAGAAGTATGACACAAAACAGGATTAAGGGAGGAATTGCTTAGCTGCTTTTGTGCCACTTCCTTTTGGCCGGATACATCTTTCCGAGAATGGTGGCCTCATTCCACTTACAGATAAATCGGTGTGCGATCCGAATCAATGGATCGATTTGACATCAGATCGTGTTTACACTATACTTGCCCCAATCACATTTTCTGTCATCAAAATACACCCACTTGTGGTTCACATTCAGGAATGAATTGAGTCAAAATGATTTGGTTCCAGCGGCTAAGGGGAAATGTGAATCTATTCTGATCTGCTTGTGGTTCACACTTGCGCAAATCGATTAATCAAAAAAAAGAAGCAAAAAATCAGTGAGGGTAAATGGGTCTGGAGCAGGCCCCCTCTGTGGAATTGTTCAGCATTCGGATTAAGTGGGAACAAAGGTCATTTGAACCGACTGCAAACAATTTGTGATCCGGTTTAAAAGGTAGTGGGAATGAGGCTTGTGTGTATATTTAGAGAGGGAGGTGTAATTCCAAAAGAAGCCCTTCTCTCCCTAGTTCCGAAGATTTTCCATAAAAAGTTCTGGCAGTAGATGCATAGTGTGGGGACGGGAGGACATACAATTGCCTAGAGAAAACGTATTTTTCACTCATTATATAAAGCAAAGTGGAGGAGGTAAATACAGTAACCCGCAAATAATCAAATACACCCAAATATTTAAAACCCACAAATGTTGGGGGCACATGATATGTAAAAAAAACAACATGGGATATATGTAAGGTGAAATAAAACATGTATGTGAGAGTCAGGGTGACTCAGCAGAAGCCAATTGAGAACCACACAGGTGTAAATGGTAATACAATTAACAAGTCCTGAATGCCGAGGACAAGAAATGTTAGTTGGATAATTGGACACACCTACAATTTGTTAAGTGTTCAAGCTGAATGAGTGAAATCATTAATTGGTAGATGAACAAGAAAACCAATGAGAATGATGTACACCCTACTGGGGGAAACAGACAACATGGGTGGTACCATGCATTGACTATAAAATAACTAAACTAGGCATCCCAATATATTTTGTGGGTAGTAGGGGTAGTAGTAGTGGATAGTGAGGAATAAGTATTGTTGTTTAGATAGTTTGGAGCTGTATAATAGAATAAAGTAGATCTTTTATATAAGACACTGAGTTTCTGGTGCATTGGTGAAGCACAAGAACCAGCCTGGATTCCGATAAAAGGGTGACAGACTTCTGTACAAGCAAGAGGTAAAAGCTTGGAGAGTTGTCCGGGTCTTCACCTATCTCTGTAACTCTGCTAAGCTATAAACCACTGGCAAAACTGTCACGCGGTGGCACACCAGTGGTTGAGTTCAGCCAGAGGTGAAGACTCACTGCCCATCATCCCTGACAAGGGTTATGGGCCCAGATAATGCAGCACCCAGCATCCACAGAAGCTGAAAGTTCCAGAGAGTGAAAGACAGTTTTGTGGAAGACAGATCAGAGCAAGCTGTTTGCGCAAAATGATAAGCTCCGTGAATAACTCCTCCAGTGTTTTGATTAAGCCCGAAAGGGGTCAGCTGTGCATACTCAGAAGGACTGTGTCAATTGAGTCACTGCACAAGTTAAGATAGAGACTTTGAAGTTTAGCAAATTAAACAGATCCAACTACCCCACATGGAAGATTTATGCCCAGTCGTTACTTGTAAAGGAAAGTTTGTGGGCAAGTGTTAAAGCCGGGCTGCCAGCCGCAGCAAGTGCAGCCACGAAAGAGAGAGATAGCAAAGCAAAAGCCTGTATTTATTTAATGTTAGAAGAAGATTTAATTAATGACGTAAGAGATAAGGAGACGGCGAGAGATGTTTGGGAAACACTTCAAAGGCTACACACTCCTTCAACTGCCTTTGCAAAAATGCTATGGTCTAAGAGAATTTATAGACAGAAGATGGCAAAAGGGCAGTGTGTGATAGAACATTTAAAAACTATGCAAGACTTGTTTGTGCAGGCTGAGCTAAGAGGAGTGGAAATTAATAGAGAATAGCAGTGTTATATTTTGTTAGAGTCCCTAGATTCTTCTTGGGATAACATTACTAATGCATTACAAAACTTACCGACAAAAGAACTAACGAAAGATTTAGTTGTGGCCAGGATTCTGGAAGAGAACCAGAGGAGACTGTCTGAGAAGAATGACGCTCCAACTTCCAAAAGTGTGCCAAGTGAGCAAGCCAAGCCTGATGTGCGTGGGCTAGACCAAGCAGCTTCTTCGAGGGAGCAAAGGAAATGTTTCTACTACAAGAAGATTGGACATCTGCAGAGGAACTGTAAACAAAAGGTTGCTGATAGAAGAAGCAAGCAAGAGAGCAGATGGCACGGCCAGAGCCAGAAACAATTCAAACCGCCATTTTTAAAAGACAATAAGAATAATAATAAGGTGTTTGCAACCATGATTAAGGAAAGACAGAAAGCAAACTCTAAATGGCTTGTAGATTCTGGTGCTTCGACCTCCATGTGTAATGACATTAATTTAATTAGTGATAAGAAGCAGTCAAATGTAAATGCAGTGGTTCTAGCTGACGAAAATGAGCTCACAACTATAAATCAAATGGGAACGGTTTACATTCCAGGGCTAAAAGAAAACTTTAATGATGTTTTACATGTGAAAGAATTAGAAAACAATTTATTATCAGTGAGCAGATTAACAGACAGAGACTACATAGTCACTTTTGAGAAGAACCTGTGTAAAATAACTTTAAATGGAGAACTGCGTGGCATAGGTTTAAAAAAAGATAAGCTTTATTTTCTAGAAGAAAATGTTGATAAATACAAGGTTGAGAATGCTAATACCATAGATAATGTTCCGTTGCACAAAGACTACATACATGAGCTCCATAGAAAATTTGGCCATGCAAGTTTTAAGTGCGTAAAGAGTTTAATAAGCATGTGTCCAGATTTAAAAGTAGCAGAATGTAAAAATCATTTAGACTGTACTGTTTGTAACCAAGTGAAGGTCAGAGCTTATCCAGTTGCCAAGAAGTCCAAAAGGATTGCTCAAAGACCATTTCAATTTATATATGCTGATGTAGCCCAAGCAAATTGTTTGTCTCTAGGGGGAAGCAAATATTTCCTGGTAATTGTTGATAGATTTTCAAGATTTGCATATGTAAGAATATTGAAAAATAAGTCAGAAGCTGGCCAAAGTTTGAAAGCATGGGTCAGGATGATTGAAAGAAGATTTGATAGCAGAGTTGGGACTATTGTTACAGATAGAGGTGGAGAATTTTTAAACAACCAACTGTACAATTGGTTCCAAAAAGTGGGGATAAGACATAAACCCACTAACCCTGCTTGTCCAAGTGAGGATGGGTTAGCAAAAAGGAAAATCCAGGACATAAAAAGGATTTCTGCTTGCATGATGGCAGATGCAGGAGTTGGAGACAGCTTCTGGGGTAAAGCAACCCTGACTGCCATACACATAAATAATAGGTTATACCATTCAGAGATAGAAGACATTCCCTACAGAGTTTTATATGGGAGAGTGCCAAATTTCAAATACCTAAGAGTTTTTGGTCAATTTGCACATGTGTACATACCTGCATGTTTTAGGAAAAAAGGAGAACCCAAAAGCAAAAGGCTAATGTTCTTGGGATATTCAGGAAACAGTTATAAATTTCTTTTGGGAAGAAAAGAAATACAATACTCCAGGTCTGCAAATTTTGAGAGACATGCTGGCTGGGACAAGCTGCATGCCAACAAAGAAGTGTTCGTGAGGTTAGGTAGCTCAAGTGAGCAGCAAGCACAGACTAAACCAACTTCAGGAAACGGAGGGGTTTCAGTCAAGCCAGAAGCCTCTACTAGCAATAGTGGTAGTACCTCAGACAGAGAGACACAATCAAGACCAATAACAACTAGGATGACAGAAGACAAGAGGTTTAGCAAAAAGACAACAACATCTAGTGCAGACAGTGATGAGGAGAGAGGCAGAACGACAAAATTCATACCCAGACATAGTCACAGAGTTAGAAAGTCACCAGATAGGCTTGTTGTGACGCAGGCTAGAGCTTATACAGTGGTAGAAGAGCCTGAGAGTTTTGAACAGTTAGAAACCTTTTCTAGGGAAGAACAGGAAAGATGGTGTGAAGCAATGGAAAATGAGTTTAGTTGCTTGGTGAACAAAAATGTGTTTGAGATTGTGGATAGACCCAAAGATAAACCAGTGATAGGTTACAAATGGATATATAAGAGAAAGAAAATGCCTGATGGAAACATTAAGTACAAAGCAAGATTAGTAGCTAAGGGATTTGCACAACAACAGCATGAAAATTATGACAAGACTTATTCTCCGACAGCAAAGCCAAAAAGTTTGAGAATGGTGTTAGCTATAGCAACAAGGAGGAATTTAATTGTTGAACATTTTGATTTTGAAACAGCTTATCTAAATGCAAACTTAGATGAAAAAATTTTCATGGAACAGCCACAAGGGTTTGAGGAGAATGAAAGTCAAAAAGTTTATAGATTAAAAAAGGCATTGTATGGTTTAAAACAAAGTGCCAGAGCTTGAAATTTGTACATAAATGATGAGTTGGTTAAGTTAGGTTATAAGAAAAGTATAGCAGATGCTTGTGTATATACAAAAGGAGATATAGTGTTGGTGATTTATGAGGATGACTTGTGCGTGGCAGCAAAGTCTAAACAGGAAATAGAATCAGTCAAGAGAGAATTGTCAAAAAAGTTTGTTTTAAAGGACTTAGGTTTGTTAAAGTCTTATTTAGATATTAATGTTGAGTGGACACAAGGACATTGTTTGTTAAGTCAGAAAAAGAAGATTAAAAACTTGATTGAAAAATGTGGACTACAAAATGCTAAGATAGTTAAAGCTCCAATGACAACTGGTTTCATTTCTGAACCAACAACTAGAGATTTTGAGGACAAGACATTTTTTAGGAGCATCATAGGATCACTACAATTCATTTCTTGCCACACTAGACCAGACATTGCTTATGCTGTGAACGTTTTGTCCAGAAGACTTTGTGATCCTCGGATTGAAGACTAGACGACAGTAAAACATTTGTTGAGATACTTAAAAGGGACTTTAGACAAAAAGTTAATCATCAGAAGCAATAATACAGATTTAGAATGTTTTGTAGATAGTTCATTTGCGTCAGAATTAGGAGACAAGAAGTCAATAACAAGAATGATCATCAAATATAGTAAAAGTCCCATAATATGGAGAAGTAAAAAACAAACAAACGTAGCGCTAAGTACTTCTAAAACAAAATTTGCAGCTTTGAACAAAATAGTAAACGAGGTACAGTGGATTAAACAATTGTTAAATGACTTAAACGAAAATTTCAGAGTTCCAGTAGAAATTCAAGAAGATTCACAATCATGCATAGCGATGGCTGAAACAAAAAGTTTGAAAAACAGAACCAAATATGTGGGTATAAGGTACCAAAATATAAGAGACATGGTTCAAAAAGGTAAAATAGAGTTGAGGTACATAGAGACACAAAATAACATAACAGATTTGTTTACTAAAGCTCTAACAATAGAAAAACATAAAAGGTTGACACAAATAGTTGGAATGACATTGTAAGCCACATACAATATTTTATTTCGGAGGGGATTGTTAAGAAAAAAAGCAACATGGGATATACAGTAAGTGAAATAAAACATGTAGGTGAGAGTCAGGGTGACTCAGCAGAAGCCAATTGAGAACCACACAGGTGTAAATGGTAATACAATTAACAAGTCCTGAATGCCAAGGACAAGAAATGTAAAGTGGATAATTGGATACACCTGACAATTGTTAAGTGGTCAAGGCTGAGATGATGAAATCATTAATTGTAAGATGAACCAAGAAAACCAATGAGTACACGCCTACTGGGTGGAAACAGACAACAGTGGGTGGTACCATGCATTGACTATAATAATAACTATGCATCCCAATATATTTTGTGGGTAGTAGTGGGTAGTAGTAGTGGATAGTGAGGAATAGAGTATTGTTGTGTTAGATAGTTTTGGAGCTGTATATAGTAGAATAAAGTAGATCTTTTATTTAAGACTACTGAGTTGTCTGGTGTCTTGGGTGAAGCTACAAGAACCAGCTGGATCCTGAAGAAGGGTGAAGACTTCTGTACAAGCAAGAGTGAAAAGGCTTGGAGAGTTTGTCCGGGTCTTCAGCCTATTCTCTGTAACTCTGCTAAGCTATAACCACTGGCCAAAACTGGTCAGCGCGGTGCACAACCAGGTGGTGAGTTCTAGCCAGAGGTAAAGAGCTACAACTCCCATCATCCCTGACAGTATATTCATGGGTCATGAGTGTGCATGCATTTGTCAGTGTATAAAGATATGCAATTAATATATATATATGACAAGAATTACATGTATATAAATACATTTCATTTAGATTGTTGCATCAGTCCATAAAGGGGAGGAATCAAAACATCAGAAAGGTAATACCTTTGTTGTGCTCAACTAATATAAATCAGAGTAGCAAACAAATAATGATCTCAAAAGCCAGTTCACAATTTTGTGAATACTTCTATTAAAGGTATTACCTACTGTTTCTTTAAACTAATTTAATGGATATCTTTCTGTCAATTAAATTAATTACTAGCCTATTACAGTGTACTTTTGTTTAAACAAATCTAGATCTATGCAGCTGTCACAGTTTAGAAATCATGAGCACTGGGGGCAGGGGGCAGGCAGTACCTTATTGTTTTTTGTGCCAGGACCACAAGGGATGCAAGCCTGTTTACCATAAGGCTGGTGAGCTTTCAGGTAAGTATTTGATGCACATGGATAGCAGCCACCAGAATTTCTGTCAATGTAGTGCCCATGGGGACAGGAAGTACAGGATGAGCCAGAGGATTCAAGAGCACATGGTCGGCAGTAGGAAGCTACACCATCTATGACGTTGGTCACATTGATAGAGTATATCTTGGCAACATCATTTGTGTATTTTCTTCCCTGGAACAAAACATAGGAAGTACTTTAAGTACCCTACAGAAGAAGTATTTAATAAGGTTAAGGCAAGAACTGCAGGAAGTAGAATTTCAACTACAGTGCGCCCGTGTTATACGCAGGCATGTTATACGCGGCTTTGAGCTTATGTGCTCAAGGTGTGCAGGAGCGAGCGGGGCCCAAGGGGCAGCACAACCCATTTGGATGAGTGGGGCACGCGCCCATGGCACAGGAATGGATCCCCCGCGTAAGGCGAGGTTCGACTGTATAATCTCTTCCATTTTGCAAGACACTGAAATAATCCTGGTTCTTGGAATTACTCCATTGCTGTTCATTGTAGATAATTGTAAATAGAAGGTTTCCAGGTATTTCACCATCCTTACTGCCTCATGGTATGCTGTCCTTTGGAAGGCCCATGTGAAGCTCATGGTTGCATTCTTCTCAATGATGTATGTGTAGGATTGCTTTCCCTTCGATCCAACCCATGTTTCCACCGGTGTGTTCGTTCTAGAATTCACACCCTATTGGGGAATGGAAAGATAGGGCACCAATAAGTAAGGAGTAGACAATTATTACTGCCCAATGCATAATTGTCACTTGCTATTTGATGTTCTTTTGTTCCCTGTTTTATTGAACCATTTCCTGTAGCGCTATGTATTTTATATATATTATCCTATTATCTCTTAGATTGTACGCCATAGGCAAGCTTTCTCTTATATACTTATTGTTTTATGTACAGTGCTGTGCAAATCTACAGCGCTATATAAATAATAATAATAATATTAATAATGAACTCTTTATTACAGATGCAGAATAATTACAGATGCAGAATAATATTTCCATATTTTTAGATTTAGATTGAAATAGGGGAATCATGCTGGCAGAACGATCATGAAAATCTCAAAATAACAACCTGAGTGGGGCATTAGCAAGAAAGGGAAAGGAAGGAGGCTGAGGAGAAAACATGCTGAAGTTGTAACTACAGTATCTTGCAGAAATTTCCATGCACATACACTGTAGAAAAGCTGAAGCAGATTGTGGCAGAGAAAATATGGAGAACTAGAATATTACTGTTCATTCAGTAAATAATATCAATATTTTAAAAAGATAAAGGTTTCCCCTTCGGAGTAATTATCTAGTATGTTTGACTGTGGGATATGTGTGTTCATCTCCATTACTAAGCCAAGGAAGCCAGCCTTGTCAAATACAACTCTGTGGTCATGTGGTCACTATGACTGCACAGAACACTGTTACCTTCTTACCAAAGTGGCACCTATTTATCTATTTGCACGTTTACATGCTTTTCAACTACTAGGTTGACAGAAGCTGGAACTAGTGGCGGGAGCTCACTCAGTCATGCAGAACTGCCAACCTGTCAACCTTGCAATCGTCAGAGTCAGGGTCTTGATTGCTATGCCATCATGTTTATTTGCTGTTTATTTAGTAAATAATATAAATGTTGTATTTTCACAATTTTGATTTCCTTTTTGTATTTATGTACTTATCAATGGATTTGCTAATTCTATTTTATTCATACAAATACCTTCTTATAGATACGTTCAGCATATTTCTAATATTCCCATTCTATTCTTATTAACAATTGATGGAATCTTGCTGGGGTGTTATGTCTTTGTAAGTGGACTTATTGCAGCTATTAACATTACCACTGGGGATGGTTTTAATATATGCCTATTCATAATTTAATGTTTTTTTCTTACTTCACTTCAACCTAGAGTTAAAGCATGGAGAAGATATTTATGTGAATTGTGTATTTAGATGCTGAATTTTAAATGTGGACTGTTTTAAAATGTGTATGTCTCATTTGTTCTTTTAAACTGTTGCATATTTTAATTAATGCATTTAATACATATTGTTCATTGCTGATTTGTTGTTGCTCCCTGCCTTGATCGACAGGGAGAGGTGGGTAAGAGATACTACTACTACTACTACTACTATCAGCAACATCAGTACATATTAACAGATATGATGTTGTTTAACATTTTTCACAAAAATAGCTGGTACACCATGTATACCCATGATGCATCCCATTCAGCAGGAAAAAGTTTGGGTTATGCCTAACATCACAAATGCAACCTGAAATCACAAGTTTCCCAGATAAAGTACTAGCTTTGCTCTGTCCTCATCTTCTCTGGTTGAGGATAAGACAGTGAAGAGCAAAGCTATGTACAAACCCAGGTACCTGTAGGAACGTTCCTGCAACTAGTACTTAATCTAGGAAATTTTGCCCAACTGAACCTTCACTTCCCATCATCTCTGATCTTCCTAGTTCGAAGGGTCATGGCACTGGCCAGGGAATCCCTACTGTTCTCGTCAGTCTCTGGCTGGAGATAACAGGAAGATTCACCTTTTCCTGCTCATGTTCTGTTTGGGAACAGGAGTGGGGAGGGGTAGAATGGAAGAAAGATATAGCTTCTTTTCATCACAAAATAAAAATACCGTTTTTCAGTAGAAAATAAAGAAAAGAAAAGGAATTTGCCAGTCTTTCAAGGACTACAAGTAGGAATTTTGTCCTTTCCACAGGATGTTTTGTTCTATGGCTGAGATCTCAGAAATTCAAGGAGAATAGGGCTCAAACAGACAGGCCAAAATAAAGCTGCTTTGGGTCACTTTGGAGGTATGCTGTTTAAATGATGCATGCATTCAAAGAGGCCGGAAGCTGCGCCAAAGCTACACTCCAGTCCTAAGGACTGGAGTGCAGCTTTGGCGCAGCTTCTTGGCCGCTTAAGATGTGTGTGTCATTTAAATAGCATACCTCCAAAATGACCCAAAGCAGCTTTATTTGGGTCACTTTGTTCGAGCCCTAGAGTAAGAGAAAAACCCATCTACTTCAGAGAAATATGTAGCTGGAAAAACTCACCACCATGAAATAAAGCTCACAATTTACACTGCAGACAGTTTCAAAGACAAATGTGATTTGTGCTATCTTCTTATTTTCGGAGTCCTCCATTACTGTCTGTGGAAGACTGAAAAAAGACAAGCAAAACTCAAGTGTCATTAACTGTTCAAAATGTTTATTTATTTATTTAGAGTATTTATACCCAGAGGAGAGTGAAAGCGAACAGGAATGAATGAAGATGGATGTCCTCAGTTATTGATGCTCACCTTGGAAGTGAGATATTAAAATAAAAGTTAAGAACTAGCAGGTTATATTCTAATTTGCAAAACATTTGAAGAAGCTAAGAGTTATTGCTTCAACAGGATCAAAACTCCACTGATACATATTTATTCAATGCTTGGCTGGGGACAGCATATGGGAGTTTATACACTTGAAGGGTTTGTTAATCCAAAGAGGAATTCAATTCCTCGTCTGCTACTTCTGTTGCTGTCCATCTGAGAAGAACAGATTAAAGCCTGTAGAAGTATTACAAGCAGAACACTCTCACAGGCGGACTCAATGTTTCACTGGCTAACACATGTATTGGCACCAGGGATTTTATATGTGCTGTATTTTTAACTTTGTTAGCCGCCTTGGTTGTTCTCAGAGGGGCGGGATACAAATAAAATTTTTATTTTATTATTATTATAAATATTCACCTGAATCCAGGAAGCAACAATGTCAAAATCATGAAGTCATTGTCAGAAGCTCCAGCAGCTGTGTAGATATAATCTCCAGCCACTTCCCATCCTGAAAGAAGCAATCAAGAGCTAACTGAATACAGTTTTCATTCAAAGAGAGGGTGTTTTTGAGCTGGATACTATCACATTAATTAAGTCATTCCATAAACATACATGAGCCCTCCCTCCAGTTCATCTGGTGCCATCTGGCCATGGAGGGAGAGATGTTCCATCGGGCCTGGCCTGACCTAAGAAGAAGAGCCCTCCCTCCAGTCCATCTGCCTTGATCCAGGACACAGAGGGAGAGAAGAACTGCTGGACCTGATCTCCTTCCCCACCACCATTCCCTTCTCCTTTTGTGTTGTGCCTTTTTAGAGTATAAGCCTGAGGGCAGGGAACCGTCTAATTAAAAACAACAATAATTTTAAGCAGCTCTGAGAGCCTTTAGGACTGAAGGGCAAATACCGCAAATAAATGAATGAATGAATGAATGAATGAATTAAAGAAAGAAAGAAAGAAAGAAAGAAGTTGGTAGCATGAGCTTTCATAGACTTGAGCCTACTTCCTCAGATACGTGGAAGTAGGCTCAAGTCTACAAAAGCTCATGCTAACAATTTCTTTCAGTTTGACTCAAAGGTGCTGCAAGATACCTTTGCCTACTGATTTTCCAGGCTAACACGACTATGGCTTTGAATCACTGCATACAGTGGCTTGTAAGGAGACTAGCTTCTACAGAAGAGAAGAACTTTGACTAGGTGGTTTTTACACAGACCATACAAGTTGTTGCCTATCCTTTCACCTTCTGCTGATTTAAACTACCCTGCTCTCACAGAGCTGCAGAATTTAAAAACCTAATGTCAAGTACTTATTTTCAGAGATAATCATCATGGACAGTGCTTTCAGAACAAGGCTCAAGCAATGTTTTAATATGGAGAGGCATTCTACAAAAACAATCCTTCCCAGCAAATGTTAGAAAAAAAAATGAAAGGAATAAACTCTTAGACTCTTATAGTTATGTAGGTCACAAACAGGTCTACATTCCTATTAGAACACATCCCAATTCATATTTATGATTTTTAGTTATGAAGAGATGGTGCAAGTCAATTTCTATCTAGCTACAGTATTCAATTTCAGGAAATTGATTACTTGTTTTATTTCTATCTCCATTTTTAAAAGGCGTTTGTGGTGGTACACATTATTTCATTTCCCATTCTATGCTCATAACCACCTTTTGAGAAATAAGTTGGCTGAAGAATGGTTGTCATTGTTGTGAATCTTCAAACTGTTTCCAAGTTATAACATCCCTAAGGCAAACCAATCACAGGATTTTCTTGGCAGGTTTTTGTCAGGATATGCAGGTCAGCATAGTAAGTTGTTGTTGAAACAGTTTCATTGGCTGCCAGTTTGTTTTCGGGCACAATTCAAGGTCCTGGTTATTACCTACAAAGCCCTACATGGCTCAGGTCCACACTATTTGGCAGACCGTTTCTCTTGGTATAAACTGGCCCAGACTCTAAGATCCTCTGGGGAAGCCCTCCTCTCTGTCCCAACATCATCACAAATACGGTTGGTGGGGACACGAGAGTGAGCCTTCTCAGTGGCTGCCCCTAGACTCTGGAACTCCCTGCCCAGGGAGATCAGAACGGCTTCCTCCTTGATGGTCTTCCACCGGCAGGTGAAGACTTACCTGTTCACACAGGCATTTAGGGATTTACTATAAGGACAGGCTGGGATGTTCGATGTTGGACCAGTTCAAAAATTCTTTTCAATGTACTTTTTATTTTATTGTACTATTTTTATTTATTTATTTTTTAATTTTTTATTTTTAAATACTGTGAAGCCACTCTGAGTCCCAGTCCTGGGAAAAGAGCGGGATACAAATAAATAAATAAATAAATAAATAAATTGTGATTAGCTGAAGGTGTAGCAAATGGCAGGTGTAACCAGGATAAGGTAAGCCTGCAATTAGTAGTTAAGAGAGCAATTGGCCAATTTGGCAAGGTGGCTATCATAGCCAGTCTGCAGACTATAACTGCCTTGGAAGTATGCTGGGAGTTTGGGAGCATATTGGCTTATGTTTGCTCTCCATGCTGCTGGAGCATACAGGGATCTGTAGTGCTCTCCATGATGGTACATGCTGCTGGGACTGGTAATGCTGTTCATACTGAGTTAATATGCTTAGGTACTAGAAGATATGCTATGTTTATTTTTGCTCTTTTGTACTGTGACATTCTACTTTGTTTTTGCTTCAAGTAATTTATGACTTTGCTGCTATTTTTGTTAATGTACCTCCATGACTCTGCTGTTATTTTGTACCTCAACACGCACCCCAACAGTTTTGTTCAGAGGGGATTTGCCTTTGCCTTTGCCTTTCTCTGAGGCTGAGAGAGGGTGATTTGCCCAAGATCACCCAGTGGGTTTCCATACTCAAGTGGGGATTCAAACCTTGGTCTCCAGAGCCATATTTCAGTGTTCAAACCACTGTACCACACTGGATCTCAGAGATGGAGACTGGCTTGAAACCACCCAATGAGGAGCTTCAAGGCTAAGTAGAGAAATCAAACACAGGCCTTTCCTACTGAAATCCATTTTACATTCACTGCACCATACTGGTAATTAACTACTGATTCCCAACAAGAGGAACTAGTGAGTACCACAGATTAATTGCATGTAACTGATTGCATGTACAGTGGAACCTCGCCATACGCGGGGGATCCGTTCCGGATCCCGCCACGTATAGCGATTTCTGCCTATGCTCGAGCTCCATTGTAAACAATGGGACTCGTGTGCGGTGGCGCGGCGGCGCACGAGGCGCAACGGGTGTGCGCGCCCATTCAATTGAATGGGACGCGCCACCCCTTCTGCCCCACGCACACCGGCGGCTTTGAGCGCCTATGCTCAAAGCCGCTGATAAAAAGACCGCGTATGCGGAGGATCCACTGTAAAATGTAAGTAAACTGGCTACTGGTTTGTTTCTGGGCACAATTCAAAGTGCTGGTTATGACCTATAAAGCCCTACATAGCTTAGGTCCAGACTATCTGAGAAACCATATCTCCACACATGAACCTACCAGAGCCCTAAGATCTTACAGGGAAGGCTTTCTCTCAGTCTCACCAGCATCGCAGGCTTGCTTGGTGAGGACACAAGAGAGAGACTTCTCAGTGGCTGCTCCCACCCTCTGGAACTCCTTCCTCAGGAGGCTAGGCTGACCCCTTCCCTGCTGGCCTTTTGCTGGAAAGTAAAAAATGTTTTTATTTAGGTAAGCTTTTAAAAAAATCATAACAGGGTGACTTATGGGGTGTGTGTTACGTTTTAACTTTTGTATGGTTTTGTTAACTGATATTGTTTTAAACAGATGATTTTAATTGTTTTAAATATCTTACTGTGATGCTTTAAAAAGTTTTTATCTTGTAAGCTGCTCTGGATCACTTCCTGGGAGAAAGGTGGCATAGAAATGAAATAAATAATTAAGAAGAAATGGACATTGCATATCATCAGGATATTGCTTACCATCAGAGAATGTAGCTGTAATATTTCAAACTATAACCATAGTTAAAATAATAGTTAAAAATATAGCATGGAGATACCTGTCATTTGCTTGTATTCAAAACTAATTCCACTGAGGACTGTTGTCTCCATGTTAGATGGTAAAGTGTTCCACCATTTGTATTCAAAGCCTAGTGCTGGCTCAGTCCCAACAGGGCAGTTGACACACCCTGGGAACAGAAGGAAATAGCATTATTAGATCTCAGTGGAAGAATTCAATTCCCAAAGGCCACTTTTTCTCAACTTATCACCCTCTAGCAGTTTTGAGTTTCAACAAAAGTGAACTTCACCCAGCATCATCAGTAGTAAGAGATAATGGGAATTGTACACCAAACATCTGTAGCTTACCAGGTTTGGGAAGACTACACTAGGGGAAAACTGTAGCATTCTTTCTTATATGTCTCTAAGTTATTCATGCTAAAAACTCTTTTTGAAACAAAGGATAGGAACATGCTACAGAGATGCAATGATGATAGTACCACACTTCAGCAGAGTTCTGTGGAGTGGCTTAGTTTCTTCACTCAGTATCTATGTGTCAAAATGAATTATTTTATCATATTTTGAGATATACCAGAAAATAATATTCTTTTTTTCAGGAGTACTCTTTCACAAGAGTGGGCCACCTGTAAGTTAATACATTTTTTGAAAGCAATCACTTAGTGATTTTTCATCTCCAAAATGGTCAGGTATGATAAACCGCAAGAAGAAACTAATAGCAGCATACACTGTACACCACCATGAAATTAATGACAGATGAGGGCTCAGTCTACCATTCTTTTTATTAGTAAGGTAAACAGGGGGAAGGAACCAGTGTAAATCATAGATGTGCAACTGTAGCTCTCCAGGTGCCTGGAGCTGTCATAATCTTTAATCAATGACTATACTGCCTAAAGGCCGATGGAAACTGTAGACCACAAAAACACAGAGGCACATCTGAAGGGTCTCAGCTGCCTCCCTTAGTCTCAACAAATCAAACAGCCATTTCCATGGGCCTCTGTTCAGTTCCATTACTTGTCTGCCACTGAGAAAAGTACAGATCATTAGAATTAATAGGGAAGAAAAGAAAAGTGAGAGTAGGAACCGCTGGCACAAATAGTACTGGAATTCTTTTTATCACTTTTGAATCCAGAAGGCATACATAATTAATATGGAGGCTTCAAATCCCAAGCCACAGCCTTGTAGAGAAGGTGCTTGCACTGATAATTGCACAGCTCCCTGCCAGTTTCAGCATTTTTAAGAACATCATTCACATAACAACTGGTGCCTAACTTAAAAGGGAACAATGCAATAGCATTACCAGACCCATTTGAATATGTTCCATATGGGCAGGGCTCACAGGAACTGGTGTTGGTCTTGAAAAATCCAGGGTTGCAAGGTGGACACACAGTTTTTATGGCTGATAGTGGCAACCTAACAGCATTTGGAAGATGCTCACTGCAGATCTTTGGCTCAGCCCATTTGTACATTAGCTGAGTCTGTGAAGATAAATTGATATATTGTTATTAATACCAAACATTTCAACAACACATTAATGCAAAAAGCTTGACTCCTTTATACCAAGTATAAGATTTGGCTGAATCTCAAACAGTACTGAGCCTATTCAGACCAGTTCTTATGCTTTTCAAGATGAATCAGGCAAGCAGAACTAAAATTAAATCTAAAGCCTTATTGTCAATTTAGGCTTTGTGCTGGCCACACTGGATCCCATCCTGGGAGAAAGACAGGATATAAATAAAATAAAATAATAAATGATTGGCAAGACAGTCTGTCATGAAAAAATCGTGTCTTTTTAGGTTGTGTTTCTTTGAATACACTCAGGGAGAGAAGGAGGGAGTGATAAATGGTGTCAAGTGCACCTTGTAATTACAGAACATGTTTTACTGGGGTCTTTCTGATTTCTGTAGTTTGGAGAAGAGACTAAAAGTACTTCCTTTACTGCTTTCTTTGCTCAGCTGTTAAACTGGGTTGAGTTACAACTCCCAGTTCTTCACCATTGGCTCTGCAGTTGAAGTCAACATCTAGAAGGTCACATCATTTCCATTCCTGTCCTAGAATCATGCATAGTAGCCCTATCTTAAAGAGCTTGAACTATTACTTTTATAAAGTAATTCACTATGTTACTCACTGCTAAACTCAGCTTGCTTCTAAAATCAGTAACTTGCCTTTTATCATAACAACAAGTGTGGGGTGGGTTTTTTGTTTTTGTTTTTAAGTGCTGGACAAAGGTTTCTCGTGTCTCTTTGAGTAGCACGAGACCCTATGTGCTGCTGCTTTCAAGTTCTGATATTGAAATTCAGGTCACTGTACTCAGCAATGTGAACAGCTTCTACTGCCTATGGGGAGTTGGGGTGGCTCCCAGTCACACTTCAGATAGTTGCTATCATGTGGTTTCCTAAAGAACATAAATTCAGCATCAGAATGGAAGCTGCAGTGGTAGACAGGAACTTGCAGCACTCTGGGCTCTGCCGGCCACTTTGCCAGCAGTTAAACTGAACAGAACTTTCACCCACATTCTAAATAAAGGTAGGCATAATGAACAATGAAGGCTGGCTGCTCCTCATTACAGCAAGAAAAGTAATGTTATTGAAATTCCACCACCCTCTGTTCATAAAAGTAAGAAAGAGCCAGTACAGACGGCCCTTCAAGACGCCCTCATCACATGCTAGGCTTGCCTCGGGGCGGCACCTCCAGATGCCCCTCAAGCCTAGCACGTGATGAGGGTGTCAAAATGGCGGCACCCTGTACAGATGGGCGCTGCCATTGTTATGCAAGCGCCACGCGGCATCCGCACACCGCCGCGTGGTGCCTGTGTAACGAGTGTGTCAGTGGCGCACTTGTTACACATAAAAAGAACCTGCTTTTTCCAGGTTTTTTTACTCCACAGGGAAGCCGCATGGTTTGGCGGCTGCAGCTTCCCTGTGGAGAGAAAACAGGCACTGGCAGGGTGCCATTTTTAGGCGCTCTGTACCGTGCCAATGTTATTTTTAATGTGCAGGCTCTGCCTCTGCTTACACAAGAGTTCGGCACCTGGGATGTTCACACCCCCAGGGGTGCTAGATGGAATTTCAGATGGTGCAACAAACAGTGGTTTCTGTCCTTGAATGGTGATTCGTTACTCATTTTAAAAAAAAATAAATTAGAATCTAATTGCTCAATTTAAATTTTGCATTTTATGCACTGAGTTAAAAGCTTATTTTTTAAAGTTTGATTTGCTTTCCCACAGCATTCCATTCTTTTTCTGTGTCCACTTTGCTTGGGAAAGAGCTTAAAATTTTAAAGTGGGAGCCATTTCTTTTCACTGGGAGGAGGAGCTAGAGGCCTCATCTACACAACTGTTGGTAGAGACGCGCACCCAATGGCGCGCAAATTTTTCTTTTCTTTTCACATTCACATTTATTTTTATAGTCAAGGAGGGTTTGGAGTACAGAGGAGAAGGTCACCTGGGCACAGTGCTGGAGGACATCTCCTTCAATTTTACACTTTACTTTTCACTACACCCTTAAGGGGCTTGTGGGGACTTGCTCAGAGGAAGTGAGTCAGAGACTTCCCTCTGGAAGGAGCTAGTAGCCAGGAGCTCTGTATATAACTAGAGTCCCAGTTGATTGAGCTCGCTAACAGAGTTTGGGACAAAGGCCAGGCCCACAGGGGTTCTTTACACTGGTGTGTAGCAGGGGAAGCCCAAAGTCTTGTTCAGTGTCTCCTTAAGACTTTTCAGTATGAACACTGAAGGATCTGCTGCAGTCACCTGCAACACTTGTGGGATGTTTGTCTTCTTGACCACAGATGTGGGGACCTTCACTTACATCAAGTGCAAGTTGGTAGCCCTCTTAGAAGAGAAAGTACAGCAGCTGGAGGCCCAGGTAGCTACACTTCAGCATCATAGGAAGCAAGAGGTTTTCCTGACCAGAACGGACCAGACGGTCCTGAATGGGAAACACACAGAGGAAGTTGCTGGGGAGGAGGAGGTCACTTCACATACAACATAAGTAGATAGTTGGAGGAATGTCACACACAGAAATAGGGAAACCAGGGAATGTTCTGTGAGCTTGCAGCTATAGAATCAATTTGAATCTCTCTCTGTTATCAAGGATGATGAGTAAGGGCAGCAGGGACAGACTTCAGGGACAGAGCAGGGCCCCCTGAGAGTTCCACCAAAGGGAGCAGCTGCTGCTAAGCCTTGGAGAAGGCGTGTGGTGGTTGTGGGGGCTTCCATGATGAGAGGTACTGAAACAGTCATTTGTGAGCCTGACAAGATGTCTCGGGAGGTGTGCTGTCTCCCTAGCGCAAAGATCCATGATGTGACAGAGAGGCTGAGAAGACTTGTCAAGTCTACTGACCATTACCCCTTTCTTTTGGTTCATGTGGGAACCAATGACTGTGCAAGGCACAGCCTTCAGAATATCATAAGGGATTATGAGGCTTTAGGCAGGAAGATGAAAGAGATGAATGCACAGGTTGTCATCACATCTCTTCTCCCAGTCAAAGGGCATGGTCCAGGAAAGGAGAGGAAAATAGCAAAGGTGAATAACTGGCTCCGCAGATAGTGCCACCAAGAATGATTTGGATTTTTGGATCATGGTCTGAGGTTCCATGAGGAGGGACTTCTGGCAAGAGATGGGTTGCATCTCACGCCAGTTGCCAAAAATGTTTTTGCCAATAGTCTCAAAAATTTGATCAAGAGGGCTTTAAACTGAGTTATGTGGGGGAGGGAGACAGTATTCTGGAAGGCAAAAGGGCTGGAGAAAATAGTCAAACTGTCATAGAGGGAACAAGACAAAGAGTGCAAGGACCCAAAAGTGGGAGGCAAAAAAACTTGCTCAGGCAGCAAGTAGGGGGGAACCATGGTTTAAGATATCTCTACACTAATGCACAGAGCATGGGAAATAAGCAAGATGAACTTGAACTCCTAGTACAACAAAGCAAATATGATATAATAGGCATCACTGAAACCTGGTGGGATGAGTCTCATGATTGGAATGTAGAAACAGAGGGGTATAACCTTTTCAAGAGAAACAGGCCAAACAGGAAAGGAGGAGGAATAGCCCTATATGTCAGGGACATTTACACCAGTGAAAAGAACCAGGACATCAATCCTGGAAGCCAGGTGGAGAGCATCTGGATAAAAATTAAAGGGGAGGGAAACAACAGGGATGTTACTGTGGGAGTCTACTACAGACCCCCAAGTCAGACCGAGGAATTGGATGATGTCTTTCTAGAAGAGATGACCATACACTCAGAAAGGAGAGATGTACTAATGATGGGTGACTTCAACTATCCTGATATTTGCTGGAAGTCAAACTCAGCCAAATCCAAGGTCTAGCAAATTCCTCACTTGCCTTGGAGACAATTTCATTGTCCAAAAGGTGGAAGAGGCAACAAGGGGATCAGCTATTTTGTATATGATCCTAACCAACAGAGATGACCTAGCTAATGGAGTGCAAGTGGTGGGATCCTTAGATGGAAGTGACCATGTTCTCCTGGAGTTTGTTATACAATAGAAAGGAGAAGCCAGCCATAGTCAGACATGCATTCTAGACTTTAGGAAAGCTGATTTTAGTAAACTTAGAGAAATACTGGGAGTAATCCCATTGTCAGGAATACTAAAAGAGAAGGGAGTTCAAGACGGATGGGACTTTCTCAAAAGGGAGATACTGAAGGCACAATTTCAAACAGTTCCAGTGAGAAAGAAAAATGTGAGATGTCTCAAGAAACCAGGATGGATGACTAAGGAACTTTCAACTGAGCTAAGTTTTAAACAGAACATGTATAAGAAATGGAAAAATGGGGAAATCACCAAAGAGGAATTCAAACAAATAGCGAGCACGTGTAGGGGTAAAGTCAGAAAAGCTAAAGTGCAGAATAAACTCAGGCTTGCTAGCGAGGTTAAGAACAATAAAAAGGACTTTTTTGGGAATGTCCACAGCAAAAGTAAGAAGGAGGAAACGGTAGGGCCATTGTGTGGAGAAGATGGCAAAATGCTAACAGAGGACAGAGAAAAGGCAGTATTAATCAACACCTTCTTTGCCTCAGTGTTCTCAGAAAAGGCAAAGGGTGCTCAACCTCAGGAAAATGGAGCAGTGGACAGAATAGGGAAATTTCAGCACAGAATAAGTAAAGAGACAGTATAGGAATATTAATCTAAATGAATATAAATCTCCAGGACCAGATGTACTACATACAACGGCATGAAAAGAACTGGAAAATGTAATATTGGAGACAATGGCAATAATCTTTGAGAACTCCTGGAGAACAGGAGAAGTCCCAGCAGAGGAGGGCAAACGTCTCCATTTTCAAAAAAGGGGGGAAAAGAGGATCCCAACAATTATCGTCCAGTTAGTCTGACATCAATACCAGGAAAGATTCTAGAGCAGATCATTAAACAGAGAGTCTGTGAAATTCTAGAAAGAAATGTCATAATCACAAAAAGTCAACATGGGATACTGTGTCCAGTTCTGGGCACCATAATTTAAAAAGGATGTTGAGAAACTGGAGCATGTCCAAAGGAGGGCGACTAAAATTGTGAAGGGTCTGGAAACCATGCCCTATGAGGAACGCCTTAGGGAGCTGGGGATCTTTAGCATGGAGAAGAGAAGGTTAAGAGGTGATATGATAGCCATTTAAATACTTGAAGAGATGTCATATTGAGGAGGGAGCTAACTTGTTTTCTGCTGCTCCAGAGACTAGGACCCGGAACAATGGATGCAAGCTACAGAAAAAGAGATTCCACCTCAACATTAGGAGGAACTTCCTGACAGTAAGGGCTGTTCAACAGTGGAAAAAACTCCCTCGGAGTGTAGTGGAATCTATTTCCTTAGAGGTCTTTAAACAGAGGCTGGATGGCCATCTGTCGGGGATGCTTTGATTAAGATTTCCTGCATGGCAGGGGGTTGGACTGGATGGCCCTTGCAGTCTCTTCCAACTCTATTATTCTATTTTATGTGGTTCAATTTGTAGTTTAGAAATTAGACTTCTTCCTCTTCAAATGTGATATTACTTGTGGTACAAACATTAATCAAATATTTGCTAGGGGTGTGGGGCATAGAAAAAGTTTGAAATCAATGACTTAGCACAACAGCTCCATCTGATCCATTTATCCCACTGTGCCACATGCTTCTGTTGAAGCTGGCAGCCTTACCCAGGATCTACAGAACTGTCCATTTATTCACTCCCACCACAGTGATCACCTGAAGAGGACAGTGCTGGAGCTGAGCATTTTGCGGAACTATCTCTTGCCATGGCAAGGAAAAAGGAGGGATGTTCAGTGGTAGGACACCTTTTATTTGCTTGCATGCAAAACCTATAAAGCCCTATATGGCTTGGGCCCGAGTTACTTGAGGGAGCGCCTCTCCCTACATAATCCGCCCCGCACCCTCAGAACAACTGGGAAATACTTACTTGAATACCCCAGGGTAAAACTATCAGCAACTCATTGGAGAGCCTATACGGCGACAGCCCCTACCCACTGGAATGCACTTCCAGAAAAGATCCGACTCTGCCCCACATTAGAAGCCTTCAAAAAGGCATTGAAAACCTACCTTTCAGGTAGCATCCCCCCCCCCACTCTCTTTAGATTATGATGTCCAACCATAACTGATAGTTTTAACTGCTTTGTATATGGTTTTTAGTTTTTTATTGAATTGTATGTAATTGTTAATGTAATTACCAAGGTACTATATTGCTTTGTACTGTTACATGTGTCACATAATCGGTATACTGTGAACCGCTTTGATCTGGAGGAAAAGCGGTATACAAATAAAAATTATTATTATTATTATTATTATTAAAATGTTTTGAGGTTCTGTCCCAAGTTCATCTGTCTTAAACCCTAGAGGGCTGCAGACAGAGAATACTGAGCTGCAGATAGAGAATACTGAGATAGGAGAATCAGTGAAAAAAACTTCCTGCATTCCTTCTTAAGGTTGAGGCGCTTATATTTTCAATTTTGTGCTGCTCTTGTCCACATGTGCACAAAGCATTGTAAGAATATTCCAAAAGGAGGAGATACAAGGGTTAGCTTCAACCATGTTATCCTGGGGAAAGATCAGCTGATGGGACAACAATCAAAAGGTTCCCTCATTAGGGTGATTCCGGATGGGAAATATCTAGTGACTGAAAAAATCGCTATTCTACTACAAGTGGATTAACAGAGAGGATATAACTATTTGTGTCTCTGTATAGTTCTGCTTTGTCCACACGGGGTACAAGGGAAGGGGATAGAGTGAAAACTGAGTCAGGAATAAGATACTTAGCTTTCCCTCTATCCCCTTCCTTGTCTCCTAATTAATTGTGGACTCCTAGTCAAATGCTTGAGCCTGTTAACACTTTTTCCAACCCCTTTATGAAGCAGGGATGAGCAGATTTGCCTTTTTAGTCTAGTCTTCAGACCTCTCATTTGTTTCAAAACGAGCCCTGTTGGTAGAGGGGGACAGTTCAAAAACAGCTGCTTCTTTCTTGTTGGATGAAATTGTGGCTTCCTGCTGCACTCAGTCCAAAAGATTTGAAAAACAGCAGGGTGAAGGAGTTCAGAACTGTGTTCTCTTTTCTCCCAATGCCACAATCTCAGGCAACCTTGAAAACAGCAAGAGGTTGGGCTGCTTGACTGAAAGGGAAATTTCCCCACAATATCTTTCTGTTTCTACAAGTCAGAGAGGAAGTACTTGCATCCTTGCTATCACCAATACTTGGAGACAGCTCACTCCCTCTAGAGAGTTCTAAGCACTAGCAGTCCCCAATATCATTATTAATGATTGTTTCTTTCAAGTTATGATCAGGTTACAGATATTTTAAAATATGTTTGCTAAAAGACCATAGCTAAATCCTGTATTTCAATACCTGATGTACCTATCAGGTACATCAAGTATTGGGACTATGGACAACTCACTCTGGGAGTTGACAACTTCAGAAAACAATTAATCAATGGAGTCCTAATGTCACTGCCTGCCAAGAAGTTCAAGCAGCTCTGATTTCATAACCAAATGCATTCATATGCCTTTTAAAGGGCAAGCCAATCATCAGCAAAAATTAACTGAAGTAAAAGGCAACATCCTTGTCCTTACAGGAAATGAAAAGGCACTGCTTGCAATGCATTTTTGGTTGCAATCACGAAAGAGGAGTAAAAAGATGATTGGTTTGCCCTTACAAAAAAGAATGTGTTCCACCTTTTCTAGAGACAAATGTTTTCATAGTGCCTCATCTGAATATTCTCCTGCCTGTAATTTTACAAATATTATTCTGTTCTTTCCCTCTCTGGTAGGAAAAGAGGGAAATAGGACAGGAAAAATACAGGAGAGTTGTAGGAAGGTGACTTCATGTTCTGCCCTCCTCCTGACTTTAAATACAAATAATACTAGGCATAGCAAGTCTTCTGCAAATGCCTCTTCTGAGAACCCCTCTGGGAAGGTATACATTTTATTTCTGAGAATAGATCTCCACATGGTGGTGCTATATGCCTCAGTCATTAGGTCATTAAATGTAGAATGCTTCTAAGCAGGAACGGGGGTGTTGCACTTCAAGAACCTAAGAGTACCTCACTGTTAACACGTCACTGTTGTAATAACAATTAATTACCAAAGCTGCATACCTCTCCATTTGTATCACACGCTGTGTGAGTATAAAAATAATCCTTATCTGTACAGGCTGGGCGAGGCTTGCATGATGAAGAACCTGGTTCTTTATTGTAGAAAGAAACAATGGTTACAATCATATGAGTATGAAAAACAAAACACAGGAACAACTAAGCAGCAACCTGTTTTAAGGACATAATGCCCCTGTTCACTATTTCTGGACTTCATTATCCTGTGCATTTGACTGACAGGTTTCAGGGTGTGTGGTGTAGTGTGTATGTATGGACATTTACATGCTTGTACATACATTCATAGTTTTCAGTGTCAATATTTGCTCTTCTAAAATCTACTGGAGAGTTCTAGAAATAACTTGCTTCATTTTTTGCTTAAGGCAACTGGTTCTGACATAATTAGCATCTATAATAGGAGCAGGCAGTTACTAGTCCTTAGCACCTTTCCATTAAACTGAGTTCCCTGATCCCCAAGTTGATGAGGAAGCTCTCAGTAACCAGTAGCTCACTGTTCTTCTCCCTGATACGTTCCAGTAGTCTAGTAAATTGGTTCAACAATTATCGTCCAGTTAGTTTGACATCAATACCAGGAAAGATTCCAGAGCAGATCATTAAACAGAGAGCCTGTGAACATCTAGATGGTAATTCCATAATCACAAAAAGTCAACATGGGTTTCAGAGAAACAAGTTATGCCAGACAAATCTGATCACTTTCTTTGATAAAATTACCAGTTTGATAGATGAAGGGAATGCTGTGGATTTCAGTAAAGCCTTTGACAAGGTTTCCCATGACATTCTTGCAAACAAGCTTGTAAAATGTGGGCTAGACAAGGTAACTGTTACACAGATTTGTAATTGGTTGACTGGCCGAACCCAAAGGGTGCTCAACAATGGCTCCTTTTCATCCTGGAGAGAAGTGACCAGTGGGGTCCCACAGGGTTCTGTTCTGGGCCCAGTGCTATTCAACATCTTTATCAATGACTTGGATGATAGAATTGGGGGCATACTCATCAAATTTGCAAAGGACACCAAATTAGGAGAAATAGCTAATACTCTAGAAGACAGGATCTAAATTCAAAATGACCTGAATAGACTAGAAAGCTAGGTCAAAGCCAACAAAATGAAATTCAACACGGTGAAATGTAAGGTACTGCACTTAGGGCGAAAAAATAAATGCACAGATGGTGGGGGACACCTGGCTGAACGAAACTATATGTGTAAGGGATCTAGGAGTCCAAGTAGACCACAAGTTGAACATGAGTCAACAGTGTGATGCGGCAGCTAAAAAGGCCAATGCAATTTTAGGCTGCATCAATAAAAGTATAGTGTCTAGATCAAGAGAAGTAACAGTGCCACTATATTCTGCTTTGGTCAGGCCCCACCTGAAATACTGTGTCCAGTTCTGGGCACCACAATTCAAAAAGGACATTGAGAAAATGGAGTGTGTCCAAATAAGGGCAACTAAAATGGTGAAGGGTCTGGAAACCATGTCCTATGAGGAATGACTTAGAGAGCTGGGGATGTTTAGCCTGGAGAAAAGAAGGTTAAAAGGTGACATGATAGTCCTGTTTAAATATTTGAAGGGATGCCATATTGAGAAGGGAGCAAGCTTGTTTTCTGCTGCTCCAGAGAACAGGATCTGGAACAATGGATGCAAGCTACAGGAAAAGAGATTCCAGCTCAACATTAGGAGGAACTTCCTGACAGTAAGGGCTGTTCGACAGTGGAACAAACTCCCTCGGAGTGTAGTGGAATCTCCTTCCTTAGAGGTCTTTGAACAGAGGCTGGATGGCCATCTGTCGGGGATGCTTTGATTGAGAGTTCCTGCATGGCAGGGTGTTGGACTGGATGGCCCTTGTGCTCTCTTCCAACTCTATGATTCTATGATTCAAACAGCACATTTTACCCATTATCATTACTCCAGTTTAGGCTAGAGTGGCACTAGAGTTTTCAAAGAGAGCTGTTTGTGGGTACTTGGTATGAGGTCTTTCTGAACAACAAATTTAGCTAGCAATAAACAAAAATACTGCAGAACAAAATGCTGCCATTACCTCACAATGGGAGAACAAACAATGATAAATGTGAGCCTCATCCAATACAGCACATGCAGCAAAGAGGAATGGAATTGGGCAGTAACCTTAAAGTCTTTTCTCTAAGACAGATGTGGGCAATTGTTGGGCTGTAACTCTCATTAGCCCTAGCCAACACAGCCAATGGTAAATAATAATAATAATAGGTAAAGGATGATAGGAAGTGCAATCTAACATTTGGAATGCCACAAACAGTCCACAGTTGTTCTTGGCAACAAGTTCCAATGTGGCAAGGGGAACCAAGCAAAGTTATCATTGCTCAATAATAAAAACAATTTTAAAAATCCAATACGTTAAATTATGTTACAAATATGGATGTATATATAAAAATACAATTGACATTAAGACAGTTATTCTTAAACTAGGGTCCCCACATAATGTTGGACCACAGTTCCATTACTGGGGTCCAATATAGTGAACTGGTGCACTGAGACCTACATTTCACTGAGAGGATAAATCTATATTTGCAGATTTAATTTAGGGAGAAAGCTAATGCCAATGCCCAGTTTCCTATGGGGGAAGTATTCATTCATTCATTTGTACCAAGGAGCATTCAAATCATGGGCGCTTCCCATAAAGTAGGGCTGCTCAGACACAGGTAAACCACATCAGTGAGTAAGCCTGTGGGCAGGGAACCATCTAATTAAATATAATAATTGTAAGCTGCTCTGATAGCCTTTAGGGCTGAAGGGCAGGGTATAAATACCATAGATAGATAGATAGATAGATAGATAGATAGATAGATAGTCTGTCTGTCTGTCTTAAGATGCAACATTTGATGTGGCCATCAGATTTATTTTTTTTTAATGGATGGAGCAATGAACTGTTTCCAATCCAGGGTCCCCAGACAGTCCTGGATTACAACTTCCATCTTCCTCATCCTACATGGCCAATAGTCATGGAGACTATAGTCAACAACATAGGATGCTGTAATGCAATAACATCTGGGGAGAATGAATTGGGAAAGGCTGTCCTAGAGGACAACCAAAACATGTGCATGCTTGTAGTACTTACAACAGAACCTGAGTTTGTTTTCTTCCTATAATGACAGCAATGTTTGTTCTAATAGTGTACAACTGGAAAAAATCAAGCACTTTGACTCATAACTTTATTACACTCATAGACCAGCCTTTATAGTTAGAAAATGAACAAGTACAAAAGGAACAGGTGTAGTTTAGGAGTCCAAGAAAATCCCAATGTATGCACGTACAATTACAGAACCTTCTTGACTGAGAATGGAATGGAGCTTACCATGAGATTAGGGGAAAGCTCCAGCTTGGAAGAACCAAGCCTGGATATGTTCCTCTGCCATTACTAATGCCTTTGTACCTTAGTTTCCCACTTCTCTTACCCACTTCTCTAAACTTCCCAAGTTACCAAGGAAAAAGAAAAATGAAAGCTTTCTCTAAGTTTCTATAATAAGCATGTATGGTTTCTAAACATGCTCATATTCTTCGTTGATGAAGGAAACTCTGACAACAGCATTAAAAACACGACTTTCTTTAACAGACAGAAGATGAAATGGGGTTTAAATTGAAGACAAGCAGGTCTAGACAATAGTATAGTCAACTGAACCTGTCAGCTGGGAATGTGAGACACTTTACTTATTCAACATGTATAATCAGCTTCCTTTCATAGTTTTCCAATAATCAGCAGCAGCACTCAAAATATTACCTGAGTACATTGCTGGTTCACATTGCTGGCAGGCAGTTGCTCCCTTGCCGGAGAAGGAGTTTGCCGGGCACGGTCGGCAGAATGAAGAACCTGATTTGGCTGTGTAGGTGCCAGCCTTACAAGGAAAGCATTCAGAAGTATAGGCCACTCCTAGGGAACACAAGCAAAAAGTGGGAGGTGGAGCAATAGGCTGGATGGTGGTGAGTAATATAATCCTTTGGCTACCACCAACACTATAGGAACAACATAAAAGGTAAAGGTATTCCCTGTTGACAAGGTTGTCAAGTCATAGCCGACCGTAAGGAGGGGTGCTCATCTCTGTACTAAGCTGAAGAGTCAGATGACTTTTTCACATGGAGGAATGTATCTCCATCCCGAAAGAAAAGGGGGGGGGGGAATCCGAAAATGCAAGAAATTACATAGTAGCTTATCACACACAGAGACGTACATAGCATTTATCCAAATGAGAAAGACGTGCGAATGAATTCACCGACGTACGCATCGGCTTCTTGATTTGCAATGTGTGTTTGCACATGTGCAGGGAGGACAGGATACCATGGCCGACAGTAATCCCATGGCCAAACTGGAGAGCTTCTCATACTAACGCAAATGAGAATTGACTACAAATTTGCAGTGGAAAAGGATACATAAATTCGATATTTTTCTGAATTCAGCTATTATTGGGATGTCTCATGATTGCGTTTGGATTACGTACCGTTTGCGTGCAACATAGTTTGAAAATCTTTTGTGAAATTACGTGAAATACCTTAAATGGCCCCATATTAACCTTTGGTTAACCTTCCAATTTTCCCTGTGTGATAAAGTCCAGAGACTACTCTGTGATCACATGGCCAGTATGATTGCACGGAATGCTGTTTACCTTCCCATTGGAGTGGTACCTATTTATCTGCTAGGTTGGCAGAAGCTGGGACCAGTGATGGGAGCTCACCCCAGCCAGGCCTCAAACTGCCAACATGCCGATCTTGCACTCAACAGAGTCAGCATCTTAACCACTTGAGCAGCATGCACCATGGCAAATGGCTACACTGCCTGTACCAAACAAAAAAGCAAACAAACCTGTAATTGCAATGTTCCTCACCAACACAGGCTTGGGAGTTTTGGACCACACAGAGAAGGTTGTTGTTCTCCAATATAAGGCATTGTTGCCACGACTAAGCTTCACCTGCGATTATTAAACACAGAGCTAAAAATTCAGGCTTATATTGAAATGTTGTACTGTTTGAGACTTTGAGGCTGCCTGCCTAAAAAGAGACACAGGTTTTCCCCAAAGCATTGCCAACCATAGGTCTGTAAGTATCATAGCCATATGGCCTATGAATAATCCCTCTGCTTACGCTGTGCGTCTCCCAGCCTTTCTCTGTGGTTGTCATCCATCGTGATTCCTCTACTGTGGGCTGGCACTGATCATTCTGAATCTGCAACAAAAGAATTCAGGATAAGGAAAACAAGTGGTTTTAAGAAATTAACTGGTGTGTTCTGCTTCTGCAGATGGAGGACAAAACTCTTTGTATGATTCAGATTTAAGAGCACAGAAAGAATGCTTTTGTCATTTTAAGGCTTGAGCATTCTAGGACAAATGGCCTAGTTCTCCAGAGCTAAACTAGAGCATGCTATTTGAATTATAGCCCACCACTTTCTTAAAACAATTTAAAAGAACACAAACACCTCTGTTAACAAAATAACTACAAAATGTATCTCACTACACTTTAGAATTGTTAAGGACACTTTAAAGTGCATAATGCTAATATGAGTTCTATCAACCAAATTTCCCAAACCTCTGGAGGAGGTATAACAGTTGTTTGGAAAGGTTTCTTGGTTGCCCTGCCAAAATATAATTCATTGGCCAACAACTGTACAAAAAAGAATAGCACTGCGGGGCGGAGGCAGGGGAACTATGTGTGTCTTTTATTTCCTTTCAGGGTTTCTATTCTAAATACCAGAAATCATTATTTCAGCCTGAGAGTGAAATGTATACTTTTTAATATACATAGACTGAGACGAACTCCTACATGTAGAGGTGACCATTTTTGTGAGACAGTGCATCTCGCACAGCATGCAATAATATAAAGCAAGACAAGTTGTGGAAAACATACAAAGAATTCAAAGACGATGCTGCTGTCTGTGTAGATGTACTCAAAGGAGACGGTGCCAGATTGTTTGAGATTAATCGCATACATCAGAGTGGCAGTGCACTCATCTGTGTTGGAGGCAATGTAATCTCCCTTAGGAGCCCACGTTGACCTGGAATAGAACAGAGAAAAAGCACAGCAGTTAGGAGTACTACTCCATAGTTCAAGAAAGCAGGCACTCTTAAGATGTTACAAGGGAGTTACATTAACAGCAAGCATGAAAAAGCTAAAAGCAGAAATGCCAGAGGTTAACCTTCCAATGAAATAAAAGATGTACCGGTAATATTTATGAAAGATTCATTTCATCATCTAAACCAGAATGTAGAAGTGCCCAGAAGCAATCTGATTTTCTTATTAATCCATGCCAGATTTTATTTGATCTGGAAACCAAGAGCAGTTAAGGTAGAAGATAGATGTTCCTAGCTAAACCATACTAGCACTGTATACAGAAATAGTCACATCAGTTGTACCACAATGGTCTGCAACTCAGTATGCATTTGGCATGTAATTAATTTCCTATATACTGGGGACTTACAATGAGTGACATATGATACCACTGAGAACACAGCTCATTCATTTCTGGGGTATGTCTTTTATGACAATAGAAAACTGAAACAATGCAGCCACATATATATTATTGAGAATGAAAGAAAAAACACGTAACAGATAACAGATGAGAACAAAAAACAGTAAGGAATAAAAAACACAGAACAAGAACTTACAGTACAAAAAACAAAGACTAGACATCCACAACTTCCTGGATTTCATTCTGATCTACAGACTATCTATAATTCAGCCCCCACTTTCATTCTATATTTGGTGTACGTTTAATCTGAAGATGAAAACAAAAATGGTGAAAAATGAAATGTGCAAACACTTGTTTTTAATTTTTACCTTATTTTTGTTTAACTGCTTCTAAAATTGAAGGGGGGTTGTCCAATGTGCCTGACATATGAGAAGTGATTTCTTGGAAGAACAGTGGACTTGCTACAAATGTCATTTGGATGGATGATGCCAAAATTACAAAGGAGGCAGGGCCCTTCATTAAAAGAAGTGGGGAAACAAAGATGAAAGGAAAATAAAAACAATTAAGGTAAATCAAAATAAAGAAAGTTTTAAAAATTAAAAACAAACGTAGAAACATTTTCCAATGCACGCCCATTCACTTTTTCATGGAACGAAAGGGAAGTGGAGAAAAACTTCTCCTCTTACAAAGAGATCACAGTTAATAACAATAGCACTGACCTACAACTGAGAGCAAACTAGCAAGATGGGTACTTTCCAGTGTGTCTTTTTTAAAAAAAATAAATAGGAAAGTGATTTT
The DNA here is from genome assembly GCF_019175285.1 of Sceloporus undulatus. Classification (NCBI taxonomy): domain Eukaryota; kingdom Metazoa; phylum Chordata; class Lepidosauria; order Squamata; family Phrynosomatidae; genus Sceloporus; species Sceloporus undulatus. Next base: position 68,904,264 of record NC_056525.1, on the reverse strand, counting down.
AAAAAAAATAGGTCTATTGACATTAATGCATCTCAGTTCTTAGACAAGTAATTTTTTACTATAATTTGCAGAACTCCCAGCCAACATGGGAAGTGGCTATGTTGGTTGGGCAATGTTGAAATTTGTAGTCCAAAAATAATTTGTTCCAAGCTCTGTTCCATTGCCATGAGTTAATGCATGACAAAACCAAGAAGATTCAAGCCATTGTGATAAATTGTTACAACTGCTACTCATTTATAAAGCTCTTTTAAAATGCTTATTGAGTATGCTCCTACAACACTATTATTCTCATTTTACACATGGGGAACTGGTATAGTTGCCAGGTCAACAGCACAAGGCCAAAAACTGACATGAGGGAGCGAGCTCTTGATGTTACAGAATCAAGGCAGGGAAAGGGTTGGGAGATGGTTTGGAACTGCTTCTGCATCAGCTGAGTGTAGAACAAACATGAAGGCAATCTGAGTATTTGGGTGCAGCAGACTATAGCAGACAGTGACGTCATTGTTGTTTCTCTCTCCTGTAATTCTTACCCAAATGCTCTCAACCTGCTTCCTGTGCTCTTGCTCAAGAAACCTCTACATCCCTGTTCCCTTGCCCTCAGAAATACTGTTTCCTCACACTGCCCCTGGATTCATTTTAAAGATTTTCACACAATGCCATCATTAAAGAGGACTTATCCCAGCAATAACCAGATAATAACCAGCAACAAATCATTCATGGGGAAATCCTGTGAATGATTTGTTCTGATTATTACCTGGTTATTGCCAGGATGTGTGTGTGCAAAAATCTTCACTGCGATTGTGCAATTTTCCCTGGATAATGTTAGTTTAAATGTGCGCTTTCCCCTCACTTTCCCCCCATGTGATAAAAGTTCTTAATCAGATTTGTATAATTCCTAGCAAACACAGTCAACTCCCATTAAGTGCAATCCACCTCTCACCAGAAGTCCTCCGTCACGAAAACACAGACCACGTTCCAAAAACCCGAACCTTTCTGGTGACTCCATCTGTATACCCAATTGCTCACTTTCTGCACTCTTTTCTCTCTTCCTGGGCCATGACTTTCAACAAGAAGGACTGATGAGAAAACAAACAATCCCCTCCAGTTTCCAACTCAAAGCTTCACATTCACTTGCAATAGTTTGAAGGCTGTGTCTGGCAGTATTTTTTTTTTTTTCTGTCTTGGCTCCTTTCTTCAAGAAGACAATACAGCTTAAGACATGCTGTCAGGTTTGCACACTGCTGCCTCTGTCCTCCTCAGTATAGAGTCACCCACAACAATTATGTTTCTCTTCTTTCTCTGGGAAATAGTTAAAAATTTTCTATCCACAAAACCTACTATGGCCATGCTCTCTGCGGCTTCTGTCTGGTCTCCCTATGACCCAGAATCACTGTCCAAGGGGGAAGGCCCAGAATCAGTAGTGTAACTCCATAATTCAGGATTCCCTCAAGCATATGCCTTCTTCATTTGATAGTCTTCATCGTCTCTGGAGGCATCCTTCCTCTGTTACTCTTCCAGTACAGTTTAATCTGTTGTATCTGAAAATTCCTCATGTTCTTTGATAAATCAAAGTGTAGCAGCTAGGCGGTCAGCTGCTTCGCCTCCTCTTCTACCATGCAAGCCCGTATGCACGTTATAGGGATAGCATTTTACATCCTCACACAGGAAAGCAAACATCACATAAATGTTGCAGCCCACTGCACCAGCTCACTATCCATCTTTTTTTTGTCTTGTGCATGCTGTTGTTCAGCACTGTAGATCTGCTCCCTCTCAACCTCCCCTCCACTAAAAGCCCATGCAAATCTCTTACGCTCTCTCTTCATGAGCCTCAGAAATTGTGAAAGCAACTATGTAGAGCAGGTGGATGCTAGCTCCACCCCAGACTCAGCAGTAGTCCCTCCCCTTCAAACCATGTGCTCTACCAGAACTCACACATCTCCCTCCCCCAAAAAAGTTTACAAACAAGCTTGCAAACAGCTCAACCAAACAGAGTTCACAAGATAGTGAAGAGTGGGGACAGCATTCAAATGGGTTGTGGAAATGTGACACTGTGAGGTCCTCACTGTTACTCTGTTCTGCTTGCTTCCCTGGTACTCTTTCAACTTTATATAACTGTCTGTTTTCCCCAGACTAGACCAGCACCCTTATCCCCCAAATCACATTCCCTGTTTTATCAGAAGCACCCTTCCTTTTTTTCTTCAAGTCATTATATTTAGTCAAAAATATACACAGGGTTAGCATTACTTCAAAGCATATGCCAGCCACCTACTTTGGTTTTTCAAGGACAGTAGTGAAAACTAAAAGGAATGTGCTCTAATTCTTTGCAATGAGAGTAAATAATCACACACCAACCATGCCACCTCTCCTGCTGCCATCTCCATCCTATGAAAAGTCCCTCTAGATCTAAAACAAACTAGCAGATCCAGACAGCTCTTAATGAGACAAACTTGCACTGGTAATCTGCTGCTCTATTCCTATGAACATGCTCAGAAGTTTGATGAATAATTTAAGTGTTATGAGAAGTAGGTTACATTTGCAAGTTGCACAAACACTTCACAGAACCAGGTTGTTGGGTTTTTCCTCCAAAAGCTCTTCTTTAAAGTATGTCTTCTGCCTGATTAGTTTGAGCTCATTTTTTCTCAGCATCAAAATGATCAAAGCACCAGGAAGGAAAAACAAGGTGGGAGCATTAGATTTCAGTTGGCAGACATTGGAGGCTGATGGACAAGACAAAGCCCCCAGTCTTTTCCTAGAGATAACTTCCTACATATGTTAAAATCAAAAGCTCACAAAATACATCACCACAGCATTATGGTTAACTGCTCCAATCAGGATTAAAAGCACAGGTAGGCAGGAGCAGAACAGAAATGATTAAAATATGTGGTGGCTGAGCTAGGACAGCTGGAGTGGACCATGCATCATAATGACCCACCAGCCAAGACACAGAAGAATATGTCTGGGCATATGTCAATTTAATTATGGCTGTAGGCTTTTCTATTTTCCAGCTTCTTGGCTTGATTGTTCTCCGTTCAATCCAGCTGTAAGTATTAGCTAGGATCTGTAATACTACTAAGACAGCTGTCTGGGTGAAGGCAAAATAGTGGGTATGCTGGTGTGGTACAGTCTTAAATAATGATAATTATTATTAGGGGGGGAGGAGGAGGAGCTGTCACCACCCCTTTCTCCTGCTTCCAAAATAGCACAAAACACTTGAAAGCAGAGATAGACAAATAAGGATATGCCCCTGCCAATGTCATGTACAGAGGACAGAGCATAGAAGTAATTTGTTATACATAACAATTGTTACCTATTCCAAAATAACTTTGGGAAGAGGAGAGTTAGGAAACATGCAATGCCCGCTGGGGTCTGAATTCCAATGAGGAATTATATATACAGTAGTCTTCCTCTGACTCATGACCTGGAACTTCCTAGAAAGCATTATAGTGCTAGAGTATCTCCAAAGAAATACTAAGTCATGTCAGTTCTTTTTTCTGAAGCAACTCAGTACATCCTGGAAGGTATACTGATGCTCTAGCCACTTCTCAGAAGGCAGAGGAAGAGAAGTGGTCCTGTATTACTCTGTAACACAAGCCTTTGTTTACAGGTTTCACACAACTTTTGGCCACCTTGTATATAAGGTAAGGTTACATTCCCCATTCCTAACATGAACAAGTAAAGGAATAGGTTGCATACCTGTAACTGCAGTTCTTCAAGTGGAGATCTGTGAACTCACACAAATGGGTTATCTGTGCCTGGTGCAGTGCATCTCCTAGAGCTGTTATACAAACTTTTTGGCAGTAACTCCATCCAGCCTCTTGGCACCTTATTTTGCACTTCCTATCAACTCCCCTCAGTTCCATGGACACCACAACAACACCAAAGTTGCTCAGGAGCAGGACACAATATGGGGAGGTTGGGTGAATGTTGTGTGAGTAACTCCAAGTTACAGGTATGCAATCTGTCCTTGTTCTTCATGATCTCTATGAAACACACAAATGGGAGACTAGAAAACTACTAACTCAGGAGGTGGGAGTCATGCCACCAATAGAAATGCAGGTTCAACCAACTTTATTTCAAACATGAATACAACAATGCCCTTCCAAATGCAGCATCAGATCTAGAATGAGTGTCCAGCTTGTAATGAGAAATAAAGGTTAGAGGCTGTGACTACACAGTAGTTCTGCAGGCACAATTCAGTGGTATGCTTCTCAAGAGAATGTAAGATACAGCCACTACTCTAACAGATTGTTCATGAATTTGGGCTGGACAATTTGTAAACTGGACAATTTGTAAGCTAAGTGGATTGCAGAAATCATCCATTTCAAAAAACATTGTGCTGAAACTGACAGTCCTGGTTTCAAAGAAGAGTAGCAAATGGAAAGTCTCTGGCTCTTATGGAAGCCCAAAGTCTTATTAACATAAAAGTTAAAGCCCATCTAACATGCAACAAGTGAAAAGTCCTTTTCAGACAGGCTGTTCGATTCTGCATAAATGCAGGCATTATTATTTCAGGAAGCGATCAGTTCGAAAGGCTTCCAAGACAGTTGGGACAATACCAATTGCAGACTCCATGCAAAGGTTGGTCCAGAAATTGGTGGATATAAGTTCAAGAACTTCTCCATCAGGGGATACTGAAAACATGATGGCTGTCTGTTGAGCTGGAACCAAGAGGAGTTGGTGGCCAAGTAACACGTGGAAGATGAAAGAGAGGCCCCTTTTGGAAAAGAAGTGGAGGGACCTGAGAATATCTTGAATTAGAACTTGGAGAAATTCCTCTATCTGACATGAAGGTAAAAGATTTCCTCCATTTGTATTCATAAGATCTTTGGATGGAAGACCTATGTGCTGCCTTGATGACTGACTGAACAGCACTAGGTAAAATCCTTACATTCGCTGCCAATTAGCTTCCAGGCGCAATACAAAGTGTTGGTTGTTACCTTTAAAGCCTTACATGGCTTGGGTCCGAGTTACTTGAGGGATCGCCTCTCCCTACACAATTCACCCTGCACCCTCAGGACAACAGGGAAGAATCTGTTAGACTACCCAAAGGTCAGACTAACAGTTACTTCCAAAAGAGCATATACTGCTATGGCCCCCAGGTTATGGAACAATCTGCCGGAGGAGATCCGTCTCATCACGACCCTAGATGCCTTTAAGAAGGCACTAAAGAGGATCTCTTCTGGTGGGCATACCCACCTGACCTTCTATAAAGAACTTTAGGAAACCCCATTTCCGGTCATAACAGCATAACTGCCCGCTGCCCTGCGATTACTGTAATTGAAATTTTTATACTTTGTGCTCTTTTTATGATATGTATTTTACACATGATTGCCTGTATGGAGATTTTTGGTTGTAATCCCGCTTCGATCTGTTGGAAGAAGCGGGAAAATACAAATACTTATTATTATTATTATTATTATTATTATTATTATTAGGTAAGGATGTTAAGCGAACACCTTCCATGTAGTCAAACCCCAGATCTGGATGTCACACCTGACCATAATGGATGATAAGGTCCAGTCACTATGGGAGATGAAGGTAATTGTCCCAAGAGAGATTGAGAAGTGGCAGAAAACAAGGCTGTCTTGGCCACCATGGCCATGCATCTCACATTGTCGGTCTTTATCTTTGAAATCAGTGTGATGGTTAGAGGAAATGGCAGGAAGGCATACACCAGCAGATCTCCCCAGTAAAACAGGAAGGCTTCACCATGTGACTTCCAAGGATGAGTCCTGGAGCAGAACTCCCAACATTGCCTGTTCTCATTTGTGGTGATTAAGTCCACCTGAGGAGTGCCCCAAGTTCAGAAGACCATGCAAAGAGTGTCAGAACAGAGCATCCACTCATAACATGAATTTTATGTTCTGCTCTGGGCATCCACCAAAACATTATCTTCTCCCAAAAGTTGAATAGCAAAGATGGAGACCCCCTGAAGATGCATCAATCCCATATGCACAGCATGAGGTTCCAAAGAGTGGTAGACTTCGTTCCTCCTTGTTTGTTTAAGAAGAAGAAGAAATGTTTATTGATTAGCCCTCAGGCCATTTTAAAACAACACAAAATAACACTAAAATAAGTAAAACACACTATAAAATCCTACAGAAATTCTATAGCAATTAGAAAAGAACTAAAATGTAATAACACAGAATCTGAAATTTGTTTGTTTAAATAATACATTATAGTTGTGGCATCAGTTACTAATTGAATGCCTTTGTCCTGAAGTAAGATCTCAAAGGAGTGGAATGCCTTTTTCACTGCTAACATCTCCAGAATGTTGAGGTGGAACAATGCCTCTTCGCTGGTCCACTTGGCTCATATGGAAAGTCCGTGCACATGAGCTCAACCATACAGAGAGGCATCTGTGGTAACCGCAATCTGTGGTTTGACTGGGTGGAAGGGTTTGCCTACCAAGACATGAACAGCCAGCATTCCAGTGACCAATGAATGCTCCTTGGTATTGTGAGAATGCAAGATCAATCTGTCAGGGGATCAAATTGAGACAGAAACTATGCCTGTAAAGGGCTCATCCTGAGCCATATCATTGGTGTGATTATAATAGTTGCACTCCTACGGCCGAGAAGAACCTGAAGTGACCTGGCAGACAGCTTGTGAGTTTTTCCACACTTGAAAGTGGCACAGAGCAAGGTTAAAAACCTCTCCTGTGGGAGATAGACCAGTAGCACAAATGAACATCACCTGTTGAGATGAATCAAGGAAAGACTTTTAGGAACTGACAACATGAGTTAATGAAGTGAAAAGACTGAGAGTATGGTCAATGTCATGAAGGAATTTGTCCCTCAGATTCACAACAAAAAGCCCATTGTCTATATAGAGGAATATATGACATCATTCTTCCTGAACCAAGCAGTGATGGCAGCAATACATTTTGTGAATACACAAGATGCCTCTTAGAAGAGTGTTGTATCAACAACTGAAACCAAAGGCATTTGCCTTTGGAGCGTCTGACCTGGATTATACTCAAGTACTGATAATTTCATAGTAAGCCATAAAGAAGATCCAGATATAGTCAGCACAGAATGTGATGGTGCAGAAACTATGGCAGAAGGGAGAATTGAATGCTTCAGAGCCTGTTCATACAGAACAGCCTTTAACCTTGACTTGTGGTTCTTCTGAGCCTGGGGTGTGACAGCCTTGCAATGAGCACACGACTCCACATTATGTCCCTCCCTGAGACATAAAAGGCATTAGGAATAATCATTGTGGCCAGAGAATTTTGGCCTCACAGGTTGTACACTTCTTAAACAAAGTAGAAGAGGCCATCAGACGCAACTGAACACTCGACTAAACCAGTTGAGGGAGCGGTGAAGAGAAATTGAAAGACAAGACTAGTCAAGGCAAGAATTGAAAAGAAAACAAGTCCATGGGGCATATGAAAAGAATAGTTAACCAAACCAAGTAATCTGTAATAGTACTGAGTAAATGAATAGATCTGTAGAAATGTTCCTTCAGTGTTAATGATGCAGGAGATGAACAAGATCTCAGGGGAGTTGATGGAAAGAGGGTGGGTGGAGTTACCACCAAAAAGCTTGCATGACAACTCCAGAAGGTCCTTCATGGTGCACTGTGCTGGTGGAGATAACCCATTTCTGTGAGTCACAGAAACCATGAAGAAGGATAGCATATTCTAGCAAAAGGAATATGCTGTCTTGGTGTGTGGCGGAGTGCAGCCTTCTTCAGAGGTTTTAAACAGAGACTGGATGGCCATCTGTTGGGACTGGGAGTGCTTTGACTGTATATTCCTGTACATCATGGGATTGGACTGAATGACACCTGTGGTCGCTTCCAACTCTATGATTTTGTGATTCTAACACATCACAGTATACTGCTTTATTCAAAAATACAATAATGAGTAACAGGAAAGGTTTAGACATAATAGCATGCAATATGTTATTACTGTATAGGAAGCTAACAGTTCCAAGTTTTGGTAAGATTCTGGACTAGAGTTGAACTGTTTACTACTAGCTGACTAGCAGCATAGAAGATTATGGGCATGAATATTAATTCTTTGAAGCCTATGGACGTTATCAGACAAGGGAAATTGGAAGTATAATCCAATGGCAATCAGAACACAATCATGGGGTTTAACGTTATTGCGTGATAGACTACCACACACAATTTCGGGCAATGAGAAGTCAGTCCGAATGCAATCACGTTATTGTGTGAGAGGTGATCACATGCAATTTCAGGCAATGGCAAGCTATTTTCGGGCAATGAGAAGTCAGTTCGAACACAGTTCGAATTCACATAAATTCACTGAACTAGCGAATTCACATGAATGCATTCTGGCCCCACTTTCTTTTCATTCGAAATTAAGAAAATTCCTCCTGTGTGATAAACTGCCATGTTTAACAGAGAGCTGTATTAAAAGAGTAACCGTTGGGTTAGGCCAGGGGTAGGCAACCTGCGGCCCGTGGGCCGGATGCGGCCCGGCGAGGCCTTGGGACCGGCCCCAGCCCGGTCCTGCTGCCGATTGCCGCCGGGGCCTTTGGGAGGCAATTGTCTATAGAAGCCTCAGAAACATGCATTTATATTAACTTTTTTTTAAAATCAGCATTTTTTTTCACGTGTCCTCCATTTTTTTAAAAAAAGTGTCTTCCATTTGAAAATTTTGTCCTACATTTGTCCTGGTTTATTTATATACAGTATTTAATTTTTTTAAAAAAAATATTTAAGTATTTATTTTTTGGCTTCGGCCCCCCAGTTGTCTGAGGGACAGCAACCCGGCCCCCGGCTCAAAAAGGTTGCCTACCCCTGGGTTAGGCTATTTGACAGTGATTTTCAGACTAAAGGAAAAGCTCCACTGAGGATTCATACAAAGGAGATCAAGAAAAATATCAAAGATGGTGCAAAGTGGGAAGGGGAAGTGTTTTACAATCTAGAGCAGGGGTCGGCAAACTACGGCCCGCGGGCCGCTTCTGGCCTGCCAAGGCCTTGGGACCGGCCCCTGCTTGGTCCTGCCGCCACCCCCGCTGCAGCTGGGTTGACCGCGCTGCGCGGCCTGGGGCGGAGGGGGCGGAAAGGGAGGCCGTGCGCCACCCTCTCCACCCTCCCCCGCCCTCTCAGCACGGCCCTACGCTGCCTCCTCCTCCTCCCCCTCATGGAGGAGGAAGAGGAGGCGGTGCTTGGGCTGCTCTGAGGGTGGAGGGGGCGGAAAGGGAGGCCGTGCGCCGCCCTCTCAGCGCGGCCCTGCGCTGCCTCCTCCTCCTCCTCCCCCTCACAGAGGAGGAAGAGGAGGTGGCGCTTGGGCCGCTCTGAGGGCGGAGGAGACGGAAAGGAAGGCCGTGCACCGCTCTCCCCCGCCCTCTCAGTGCAGACCTGCGCTGCCTCCTCCTCCTCCCCCTCACAGAGGAGGAAGAGCAGGGCGCTGGGGTGGAGAGGGGAAAGGACAGGCCGCGCACGGCCTCCCCTTTCCCCTCCCTGCCCTCAGAGCGTGGCCCCGCCTCCTCTGCCTTCTCCGCTTCGACCCCAGGGGGGAGGAGAAGAAGGAAGGGAGGGGGAAGGAGGAGCAGGAGGAGGAGGAGGAGGGAAAAGGAAGAAGAAGAGGGAACAGGAGGAGGAGGAGGAGGTGAGTGGCCAGAGAGGCCTCAAGCTTTAAGTTTTTTTGGGGGGGGTGCTTTTAATGCTAACAAGTCTCCCTTGTTTTGACAATGATGATGATGATGATGATGATGATGATGATGATGATGATGATGATATGAGTCATCTTGAGAGGCATGCAGGCACTGTTTCAGAAGCCGAGAGAGTGTGACTTTCCAAAGTGCCTTTTCTGTGTGTTTTTGGTTCTGAGGCATGGCTAGTGTAAATTGCTGTGATTTTTACAAACTCATGCGCAGTGAAGAAAAACCAAAGCCCCTTGACCAAGTACACACTTCTGAGAAGTATAGTTGGTGCAAGAAACCTGAAACAGCAAATCCACTTCTTGTGAAACCACCTGGACATGTTCAATATATGCATAGCCATGTTAAACCATGTTCAGTGTGAAACCCAAAGAGATTGGTTCTGCAATAATCCTCTGATTAAATATGCAAGAGATTGCCATGTTAAGTAAAGCCATGTGAAATGCCCAAATGTGCTTAGTGTGTGTTTTGGAATTGTGTGTGTGTGTTGGGGGGGGGGTGTTTGGCCAGAAAGGGAAGTCCATTTCTGCCATCTGTCTAGGAATAAAGCCCAAATGTCCTCCATTTTGATCATGCCTAAGAAACATGCATTTATATTAACATCTCTCCCCTAGATGCCTGCTTGGTGTCGGTAATGGGCTGGATGAGGGAGAACAAACTCAGTGTGAATCCAGGGAAAACGGAAGTACTGGTGATAGGTTCCCCAGTTCCGGGTGGTGAGATCTGTCACCCGGTCCTGAATGGGGTCACGCTCCCCTTGAAGGACTCAGTGCGCAGCTTGGGAGTACTCCTTGACTCGTCGCTCCAGTTGACATCTCAGGTGGATGCGACGGTCAGGAGTGCTTGTTATCAGCTTCGCCTGATACGCCAGCTGCGTCCCTACCTGGACCGTAGGAACCTTGAAACTGTTGTACATGCTTTGGTAACCTCTCGATTGGATTTCTGCAATGCGCTCTACATGGGGCAACCCTTGTACCAAACCCGGAAGCTGCAACTGGTGCAGAATATGGCAGCAAGATTGGTCGCTCGTAGCTCCAGGTCGGACCATATAACACCTATTTTAAAAGACCTTCACTGGCTGCCTATTCGCTTCCGAGCCCAATACAAGGTGTTGGTTTTGACCTATAAAGCCCTAAATGGCTTAGGCCCAGGGTACTTGGAGGACCACCTCTCCCCATATAATCCGCCCCGCACACTCAGAACATCTGGGATAAATCTGTTAAAGGTCCCTCAGTCACATTTTGTGAGGACCTCACAGAGGGCTTTTACCATCGTCGCCCCCTCCCTCTGGAACAGGCTCCCCGTAGAGCTCCGCTCCTCCGCATCGTTAGTTTCTTTTAAAAAGAACTTAAAAACGCATTTATTTCAGTTAGCATTCCCACCTTAGATAATTTATTCTTTTCTCTGCCCCTTGTTTTTCCTTCTGACCTCGGACTGTTGTAATTTGACTTTTCCATTTCTTGCCCCTGATATATGTAATTTGTATTGTTTATTCCCATGTAGTGATGCTTTTAATCTTATACTGTAATGTTTTTAACTTTGTATTTTACTGTTTTAATCCTTTGTAAGCCGCCTTGATCATACCTATGGAAGGGCAGGGTATAAATAAAATTATTATTATTATTATTATTATTATTATTATTATTATTATTATCTTTTTTAAAAATCATCAAATTTTTTCGCATGTCCTCCATTTTTAAAAAATGTGTCCTTCATTTGAAAATGTTGTCCTATATTATTTAATTATTTATTTTTTGGCTCCCCCCCCCTTGTTTGCGGGACACCAACCTGGCCCCTGGCTCAAAAAGGTTGCCTACCCCTGATCTAGAGCGTCCTAAGAAGTTGACTGATTACTTCAATAATCACAGCAAGTGCCAAATGTTTGCTTTCCAAACAAGCAGCTCAAAACATAGGGGATTTTGTAAATTGTACATATTTTTCAGATAAACGGAATTAGAGAAATAAATTTTGAGCAAAGAAATGGGGAGTACAATGAAAAACAAGGCAGGTAAAATCAAACTGAAATTTCCCCCTTAATATTATTATTCTTATTTAATTTTCTTATATTCCACCTTTCTCTCAATATAGGAACTCAAGGTGGTGGAAAATAATACATCATTTTCATTATGCACTATTTCACTAATACTGTCTTTTTCATAATTAAATGGTTGAGATTTTGAATGACAGACTAAATTGATTTTAAAAAACAGCATTTTGCTCATTAAAAATGGAATGGAAAATCATATTTAAAACTTGCACAAACAATTATTTGTTTGCTGAGAGCCAGTGTTTTTTATTTCTGGTTATCCCACTTTCATGGGGGTCCTGCAGTCCTAACCCCAGTAAATGTAGAAGGCCCACAATAAAACAAAAGAAATAGGTAGAGACTGTGAATTGCTGCATGTTAAGATAATATATTTCTGCTTTCTAGTGGTAACAAAGTTTTCTGTATTCCCTCACTTTGTGTTACTGAATTCAGAATACACAGTACTGAATACAGTGGATCCTCTAAATTTACTGGGGTTAGGGGTGCAGGACTCCATGAATATGGAAAAGCCACAAATAAAAAGAAACACGGGGTTTTTTTTTACCTCTCTAGGGATCTCTAGACCCTCCAGCATAAGTCTGATCGACATCTGTCAGAGACTGACCATAGAATTGCACTGGAGGACCTCCAAATGCCTAGAATAGTGTTCTCTGTTAATCGAATCCATGAAAAATCAAGTCCGTAAAAGTCAAAGCCACAAACATGGAGGAATGACTGTACAGAGTTCATCCCAGGAACCTGTACTTAGTTAAATTAGCAAAAAATAAATTACATATTAGCCTAGCCTTTCCCAATCTGGCACCCTTCTCATGTGTTGGACTAAATCAGCATGGCTACTGGAAGGGTGCCAGATTAAGAACTGCTTCTCCATGGTTTATGATGACAGCATATACTAGATTAAGCACTGCTTCTCCATGGTTTATGAAAGAGAGAAAATAAATGAGAATTCCAGCACACCAGGGAGAGGGGTTTAGTGAATTTTATCTCTCTTCACCTTTTCTCTTTCCTAGCAGAAGCAAATAAATTATGCATAACAAGCAGATAGATCCTAAATCCCAACTAGAACAGGCCAGCAATAGGATTTACATCACTGAGTCAATTGCTGAGTGGCACATCAGCAATCAGTGTATTCAAGTTAAGAATAGCAATTAGATTTAGGCCAAAATGTATTTAATTTTCATACTTTATACAGTGTCCAAAATTTAGTGCAGACCCTAAACCACAGTGAATAATTAATAGCTAGAAATCTAACCATCAGAACTGCCACATTGTTGTTATTTATTTATTTATTTATTTATTCCAGGCCATCCCTCCAGGTCAGAATTCAAGGTGGCTTGCAACAACTGTTAAAACAAACATGAACTAGCAGCATAGGAAAATTAAAAAGCAATCAAACCATCATAAAATTAAAACTGGTTAAAGCAAATTAAAAACAACAACAGCAAGAGACAGAAGTCCAGCAAGTTGTCTCTGAAAAAGCAATTTGCAGAATAAAAAGGGTTTCACCTGCCTTTGTAAAAACAGTAAGGACAACATTGTTGTTAACATATAAGCATATAATTTTTATTGCATCTATAGTCATAGTGAAGCCTCTGATCAAAATTAGGAGGATTAGTGGATTTTCTCCATTTCATCCCATTATTATCACATATAGAACTACAGTTGTCCCTTCTGATTCATGGGGGATCCGTTCCAGACCCACCCACCCCAGCGAACTGGGAAAATATTGGAGCCCCATTGTTTGGTTTTTTTGTCCCTCCTGGCTTCCTGTCAGTGGAAATTCAAACCGTGGATGGGAAGTCAGAGAATCCAAAGGGACGACTGATTGTATTGTGATCAATATTCCACACTAACTGCATTCTAGTTTAATGCTGAGATTTGTAAAATCAGTTCCAGAATTGGCACTTTGTCCTTATTTTCAGTTCATGTCTCTCCACTCCCTTGCAAGTAACTAATCTGCACATATAGCCATTAATAAAATCATAATGTGAAAATGAATCATAATATGGCCCCACACAACTCCATCAGATATCTTTGAGTACTATGTGCACATCCTGGTGTGCCTCAGTTAACTGTACAATAAACATTACAAAAAGCACAGACTGACAAACAGCAGCTTAAGTCCCAAAGTCAAGAAAAGAATAGCAGAGAACCAATGTGCTGCTACTCTGGAAGTATGTTTGGGTAATACAGAACCCACCCACCCCAACTGGAGAGAAATTCACAAGTATGCCAAATCAAAGGTGCTGCCTAGTTTTTCAAATCTGCACCTGCCTTCAGGGCACTGACTGAAGCTGTGCAGCTTGGCTGAAGTGTTCCAGTGTTAATGATACCAACAAGCTCACTCACATTGTGCAGTTTTCTGAGGATTCTGTGGAGCTGTAATCGATTTCAAGGTTGGTTGCTACACTGGCAAAGCCATGGGGCAGCTCATCCCATTCATCGAACCTGATGCCGGTCCCCAGAGAATATGTGGCCTCTGCACATGGCTTACACGACTGATTTTTCATGTCCAAGTATGTGCCTGCTGTGCAGGAAAATGCTGAAATGCAAGAGCACCAAAAGCAAAATCAGGGGAAAGGTGAGAAAAAGCAAAATAGAAATTTTCTTGAATGATTCCTGATGAGCTTATGGACAACCAGAACAGAGCCTTCTGACTTTACTGCAGGTTCAGCAGACATTTACAGAAGGTTGTTTCGTGTCTGTACGTAAAGGTTTAGAAACAAGCCAGGGCTAAAACATGTATAATTTAACTGTTCGAAGAATTGGCACCTTGCCTTTCCATTGCATGCAGCAATGCTCAAGGAGCCATACAGCATACCATTTTATGTTTGTTTTTAAAGAGACTAATGCTGCAGTGCTAAACACACCTACTGAATGAAGCGGGGCTTATTTCTGAGCAAATTTGCACAAGGTATAAAGCTACAGTTCTACATATACCTTGGTATATTCTCATTGCGCTTTATGGGATTTTCTTCTAGGTAAAGGGGGTTTGAATTGTGCTGTAAAGCCTACTAAAGACACAACAGAAAGCTAGGTGAGCCTGATGGTCATACCCTTTCCCCAATTTCTTTTCCCCTTGTACAGTTGTAAGGAAGTGATCAGAAGCCCCACATCTAATTTTAGATGGATTAGAAGTCCTCCTGTATTTTGAAATTTGGTGAAACTCTCTTTCAGCTCTAGTTAATTATTAAATCAAGATTGGAAACTATGGCTTGATCTTAGTTCATTTCCACTAAAGTTGACTTTAAACAGACCAGAGTTTCCTGAGTTTTGATAGAACAAAAAACTATGGTTTGTATAAACCCCTTAGAAAAATTACCTGATTATCTTTTTGACATCTGGAAAAGGAAGGGGGAAATGCATGAGCCTGATTGTTCTTGGGCTGATTCCTTTAATGGAAAATCATTATTACATCTGAACTAGGTCTTCAAGAGCAGAAGGACCTCAAAAATCAAACTCATGTCTATAACAACTAGTTAGTTTTTTATATATATATATATAGTGATGAAAAGCTCACAGGAAAACAGCCAAATGGATCTTCTGGTGCAGGGAAAGGCACAGTCTAGGGGCCTTTTTTATGTACTCACCAGTTAAATTTACACTAGTAACACAAAGACCTTTATGGTGGTAGGAAAAAACCTCAGAATTTTTAAATCTCATTATTGCCACAAAACAGACATTAAATTGGCAGATATGCTTTTCTAAATCTACTTGTTCCTGCAGAAATGTCAGAAAAATCCTCTCTAGGCATACATGAATTAATTGGGGGGACAGTTTAAAGTTTCTCAATAGTCGTAGAAGGGTGGAAAACAAGAAATAAAAATAAATAAATAGCCAGCTGCACTCCAAGCTGTTTTTACTTCTTTGAAGACACAGTCTAGGTAGTCAAACTGAATTAATTATTATTTTTCTCATAATTTTAACAGCTGTCTAAGGTCACCCTTTATCCATCAGGCAGAAGGGGAAGAAGTCCAAGATGCACACAGATTCACATCACGCTTACATTAGGTTTTGTTTACTGTAACTTACTCCACGTGGACATGCCTGCCAAAAGTGTTCAGAAACTTCAGGTGGTCCAAAATACACCAGGCTGACTGGTAACTGGAATCAGTTACAGGAAGAACCATTCCTTTTGGTGTATTATTTCCAGGCACAAATCAAAGTGCTTGTTATTAGCTATAAAGCCCTGTATGACTTGGACCCAAGCTAATCTGAAAGACCATATTCCCCATACAAACTTGTCTAGGATTTGAGATCTTCACAGACGCTCTTCTTTCAGCACCATCATCCTCAGACACGTCTAGCGGGGACATCAGAGTTGCTTCCAGCTTCTGATACCCCCCTTTTTTTTTGTTGTTGTTGCTTTGCTAACTGGATTTACTTTCTACAGAAAGGGTTTTTAACTGGGTTGGTGCTGTATTTTTTTTAAATTAAAAAACGTGGCTCAGTTCTTCTATTCTTTCATTCATTTTATTTTTTCATAGTGCTCTTTTTAAAAATTGTTGGCTACACTGAGGCACATTCTCGGAAGAAAGATGGGATAGAAATTGAATAAATCAATACATTAATTTATACATATAAATAAAATGTCAAGTCTTGAAACTATTATACTAATCTAAATAGAAAGATAAAACTGTACATCTCAACCTAGTAGGGAGTGTATTTAGATGACTAGTCTGCTCAGTTTGCTGAGTACTGGTAGGCAACTTCCAGATCCTTGCTCTAATTTCTTAGACTTGAATCTGACCAGCCTTTGAAGCAGAGAGAACACACTCAAATAGATGAATAGCCTCTGAAAATGTAGGCCCTATGACCCATGGCCATCATGTGACTGTAACCACTTGTGGTCCTGCTGTTTCTTTGGGTGAAAAGGAAATTGCTTTAAAAACACTTTTTAAAAGGCTTGTTGATATTTCTTGCGTACACCAAAATCAGAAAGTAATAATTTGGAGTGTTAAAATCCAACTCCTTGTACTGCAGCTTTTCGTTTAAGCTCAGTCAAAAACAATTATAACTCGTCTTTATTCTAGCCAACTTATTTGCTGTACATCACGTGCAGGCAACACAGCCCCCAAAAGCAGTCCTCTGGACTGGGGACTGGGGGATGTGCAAATCTGATGTGAAAGACAGTACATCAGAAGAGTCATTCTTGTGCATCCTCCTACCCACACTACTCTCCTACCTGTGGGCTTCTCACAACCTGACAGACTGCAGAAGTGTAGTTTCTCTTTGGATTACTATTCACAGATTCACAGAATCACAGAGTTGGAAGAGGCCGCAAGGACCATCCAGTCCAACCCCCTGCCATGCAGGAAATCTCAATCAAAGCATCCCCGACAGATGGCCATCCAGCCTCTGTTTAAAGACCTCTAAGGAAGGAGACTCCACTACACTCTGAGGGAGTGTGTTCCAGTGTCAAACAGCCCTTACTGTCAGGAAGTTCCTCCTAATGTTGAGATGGAATCTCTTTTCCTGTAGCTTGTATCCATTGCTCCGGGTCCTAGTCTCTGGAGCAGCAGAAACCAAGCTAGCTCCCTCTTCAATATGACATCCCTTCAAGTATTTAAATAAGGCTATCATATCACCTCTTAACCTTCTCTTATCCAGGCTAAACATCCCCAGTTTCCTAAGTTGTTCCTCATAGGGCATGGTTTCCAGACCCTTTACCATTTTAGTTGCCCTCCTTTGGACATGCTCCAGTTTCCCAACATCATGAAATGTACTCTCATGTACTTTTTGAAAAGTGTTCAAAAGCTCCAGCTAGTCTCAAATGCTGTGGCCAGACAGTTGACTTGGACTAGTTACAGGGAACATACAACTTCCTTGTTCTGATTGGTTATTGACAACAGTCTCTTTTCAGGTACAATTGAACGTATTGGTTATGCCTTCTACAACTTAGATCCTGACCACAACCTGGAAGTAACAAGTTATGAGTAATCTTTGGGTTAATGAAGTTGCTAATAACTCACATTTCCAAAGCAATGCAATGTGGAAGAATGAAATTAATTTACTGGTGTAACAAGTAACAGCTTCTAGTTACTTTGCAAATTTACTTTTATAGAGCATTTTAAACAGGCATTTAGACAGGAAGTTGTGTTTGGTTTTTTGACAAGAGTTTTATGTCACTCTCTTATTAGTTCTAGGTCAAAATCCTTTTGGGATGTTACAATAGCAGAAACATTGTTGCATAAGCTGCTACAAATTTCACAGATCCTGCATTAGTGTGGTCCCTAGTGCAGCCAATTATTCCACAAGTACACACACACATACACACAGAGAACCCTCTCTCATAGTTTTGACTCAGTAGGTAAGGAACTAAAAAACTTTTGTGCAATAGGCAAGCTCAAGGTAATGGTACTAACTGTGAAGCTGTCTAAGCTGGTATACATGCATGCTATAATAAAGCTATACAGAAGCTTGGTTTTATGCTCTTAAAAGATGTAACAGAAAGTTATTAAAAAGTAACGGGCAGTACAACAAGCAATGTAATAAGTTTTAAACATTAAATATATTTTAAAACAAAGCTGCTGCCTAATTAATAAGCACATTTCTGTCAATCAACTGATTAAGTTAGTCAAGTACAGTACTGATATAGTAGCTATTTAATTCTAGCCCTTGCGAATAGTAAAAGAAGTTCAGCAAAATGTCATTTTAAAGTCAGATACAGCAATATTAACTCTCTCAGTGTTTTTGCTCTTCACATAGAAATATTCAAACACATTTTTACTACAGGTTAGAGGAAATGCCAACAGAGAGGTATTCGTGATCAGTTGGCATTTAAATCTTATTCTTCTCAATGTTCAAATATTAGAAGAGCTAAGGAGTCAGTTCTACTTCCAGGCAAGCAACAAAGGTGATGTGGATTTTATTGAAATGACAGTGCTGCCTGTGCATCCTGAAAATAACTCTCTCATGCCCAATAGTTCAACAGGGCCCAGGAATCTCCAATGTGCTGGAAACAGCTATGAGCTGGAAAGATGCAGAGGCAGCAATAATGGCTTACAGCATTCTGTGCCTTTGATGGGGTCTGGCAAGCCGGTGCAGAGTCCTGGAGTGTGTGGCACTGCTACTCTCCATCTGAAGCCTAGGCTGTCGCATGCTGTGTATTCATAGTGGTATTCAGACTGGAAAAGAAAATACAGGGATAAAATAACATTGTGTGCATTCAGCACAGATGACAGACACTTTCCCCATTATTACAGAAGATTGTTTCTCCATAGCACATAAGAGAAGTTTATTATTTTCAGAGCCATTGAATTTTTTACAAAAAGGAAAATACAGCCCCATGACATCCTAAAGATTTCAAAAATGGGTTTACAGAAGCCCCAGCATGAAGATCACGCTCTAAACATGTCATGGGCTCCCCTCCAAACCCTAATCCCATGGAGAGTTACCATACTGCTATCCTGGACAGCTACTCCAAATTTATCCTACTTGACAGATAAACTAGTTTTTCCAATCTTTTACATATGTCCACAACTCTAGACACAAGGCAGGCTAAAGTAACTTCAGTGCTTTATAGAGTTATATTTGCTGCTAGTTTTACTTTGGTTGTATGCATTATTTTATCTTGGTTTTATTGGATTTTTCATCATTGTTTATATCTTATACTTTTTAATTTACTTGTGCATTGCTGGCCCTTGTGGTCTCTTCCAACTCTATGATTCTATGATTGACATAGAACTCTGGTTATTAATTAATCTAAAATTTTATTAAATAAACAATGATGACAGATATCATATTGTATATCAAATGTGACTAAATTTAATAAAACATAAAGGGCATTTTCAGAGATGGATTTTCTCTTACTACAAATACAATGTTCTCTAATACACTAGCTGTGCATAATCTCTGTAAGGCTGAAGCTTCAAATGCTGTATGGTGTAAAACACCATGCACACTAATGGCACTATATAAAAAACAAAGACTAATATAGTATCATAGATGTTAGTTTCATGTAGAACAATATATATGAAGAGAACACTCAATGGTATGATTTTACGAAGATTTTGTCATCTTGAGGTAGAGAAGCAGCTACTGTGCTATGTTCACTTCTTTCCAACAACTCTACGTAGAATTAAAATTGTAAAGATAATTTTCGGACATCCCGTTTTGTGCATTTTGTAGGAGTCTTCATATTTAAGAGTGTTTCAGTGATAATGGAAGAGGAACGTAATTTGCCTTCTTCCTACAAGTCAGCAAAATTAATAACAATCTGACTGCCAATATTGACTCCCCCCCACCCCCGCCCCCCCAAAAAACACTACTGGAATCCCTCACTAAATATTTTTGGCTGGACTCAGAAGAGGGCAGACTCCACCCTCACTTTAGGACGTATGGATGGAAGACGAGCATTATTTTTCTAATCCATTAGAAAGGAGACAAGAATGATCCACAAAACTTCTGGCCAATCAGCTTACTTGACATTACTTCAAAGCTATATGCCCAACATTTACTTTTCAAGTTAACTGACTGGTTACAAAATAAGCAAGTCATATATGAAGAACAGGCATGATTCAGAAGTGGATACAGCACTATAGATCAGTGTTTTATATTAAGCTATATTGCAAGGAAGTATTCCAAGGAAAATAAGAAACATGTCTATGCTGCTTTCATTGATCTTACAGCTCCTTTCGACTCTATAACAGAAATAGATTATGGGAAAAGCTACACAGCTTACAGATTGATATCAGACTTTAAGACTGATATGGGAACTATACAGCCATACAGAAATGAGGGTTAAAGTCGGTTTAAATGGTTCCCTGAAAGAAGCCTTAAAAACAACCAAAGAGTGAAACAGGGATGCCTTCTAGCACCCACCCTCTTTAACATCTCTATGAACGATCTGGTGCCTTTCTTATCTTCAGTTGACTCTCCTTCTCCAGTTATCAGGAGAAGTTATACATCTTCATTCTGATGTATACAGATGATTTAGTGCTCCTTTCCCTATCTCATTTAGGTCTCAAAAATCTATTGAATGTGTTCAGTGTCTATTGTCAGCAAGAACACTTGTCAATAAACTACTCCAAAACCAAGGTAATGGTATTCGGCAGAAACTCTCCAAAGCACAAATGGATCTTAGACCAACATAACATGGAACAAACCCAACTATTCAGATATCTGGGCATAGTTTTCAATGAGTCCCTTTCTTGGAAAAACCATAGGGAGGCAGTAAAACTGAAAGCTGACAAAACAGCCAGAGCTTTGTTGAAATTCTATTACAACCAGGGCAGCCAGTTGATTGAACCTGCCTTAAAAAATTGTAACAGCAAAGTTATCGCCCAGATGCTTTATGGTGCAGAAACATGGGGATCAGATATCCACACTGGCAAAGCCTTGGAAATACTACAAAATAAATTTCTCCGAAAGCTCTGCAATTTACCAAATGGAAATCCTGCACCTTTTTTGTGCACTGAATTTGGCTGCCCTTCCTTCAGTTAAAACAAGAATAGATTTTACAGATAAGATATTTTAAACATATTGCTACCTTATCAACTAATCGTCTCCCAGCATTGTGTTACTTGGAAATGTGCAACAACCAGTTCTGGAAATCAAGTTTTCAAATTCTTTCACAAAAATATAACTTTTCTGAGTTGAACGCTGTTATTGGCATGGATAAGAGGCAATTAAGAGAATTCCTTCTTTGGACTGATTCAAGAAAAGATCTGCAGTCTATTAGGACCTCACAATTCTCCTTTTGGTTCTCCTTTTTGAAGAATGAACATTTTAGAGCCAGATATTTGAATAAACTTAAGTCGCCTACTTTAAGAATTGCCTTCATGGAGCTACAACTTCAAGTAATGCCCACTGCAGTTCTAGACCGACGCTACAACAAAGTGCCTTTTGAGAACAGACTATGCATCTGCAGTCAGTCTCAGGTGGAGGATATTGTTCACTACTTGTTAATTTGTCCATTGTACAGCAACCCTAGAAAGAAATTTTTAACACCCTTCCTGACAAACAAAAGTGGGAGCTCTACTGTTGATTCAGTCCAATTTCTTTTGAGTGATACCAATGACTATGTAACACATAGGGTGGCTCTTTTTGCCATGGCTGCAAAAAAGATTAGAGAGTTAAACAAAATTGCCATAAATTGCCATAGAGACGCCAAGTATTAATTAGATTTTATGATTTTACTGTATATGTTTACTAATATTCAGGAAAGATGCCTGTTTTTCCTTTTGTCCTTTTTAACAGTTAACTATTTTAACTGCACACTAAATGTTGGGACATTTTTTGTCCACTGTATTCTGTGTCTTTTGTTTTAAATGTTTTATGCATTTTGATAAACTCTTTTTGTCATGGCCTTTGGCTAGTACAATAAATGTTAACTTGAACTTGAACTTTAGGATCTGTCATCTGAAAGTACCTTGGTTCTAAAACTACACAATAGTTCAAAAGTACTGACCATTGACTACTGATTTTGAACTAAGCCAAAGAAACTGTTTTAAACCAGGACTGATGGGATCACATCTCATGCTCCTCACCCTCCATTAAAAATCTAGCAGCTGCAGTCTGATCTAACTGGAGGCCACCATGAATGGAACAGGAGCTTCTAAGCTGCAAAACAGAGCTCCATGCCATGCTTTCCAGGACTTTAAGTTCTGTTGCCACATCGCTCTTTCTGTCAAGAATTTCCTTCTAATGTTCAATCAAAGTCTATTCTCCTGTAACTTCAGACCATTAGACAGACCCTCTGGGACAGCAGAGAACTGGCCTGTCCCCTCCTCTGTGTCAACCCTTGAGATATTTAAAGAGTACAATCATCTGTCTCTTTCTCATACACACACACGTACACACACACACTTTTCTTCACCAAGCTGCACAAGCACCGTTCCTTCAATCTTTTCTCAACATTTTTTTCTCCATACTAGTTATCATTCTTGTAGCATTTCTCTGAACCTACTCCAATTTGTCTATATCCCTTTTATAATGAGGTGCCCAGAACTGAATGCAGTACTCCAGATGAGGCCTGACCAGTACAGATTGTGGTGAGACTATTACTTCCCTTGCTTCTATTTATGCCACCAAAATTGGTCCTTTTCACATGTAGCACTGCTAAGCCAGGCGGCATCCTCCATCCTATAAGTGTACATTGGTTTTTGTGGCCTAAATGCAGAATTTTGCATTTGTCTCTATTGAATTTCATTTCATTAATTTCAGCCCAAGTTTCTAGCTTATCTGGGTCTTTTTAAATTCTGTTCCTGTTTATCAAGGTATTAGCTATCACTCTGAGTTTTCTGTCATCTGCAAACTTAATAAAAATTATCTCCACCTTGTCATCTAAGATGCTGATAAAAATACTGAAGAATAATGTCTCTATTACAGAACCCTGAGGCACTCCACTTGAGACCTTCTTCCAGTTTGTGGGGTGTCACCAGGGAGGTGTAGGGATGCGGACTGCACTAGATGACACCTTAAGGTGGGGGGTGATGCTACTGCTCCGTAAACATCCGCCTTTTGGTAGAAATGCGCTGTGATGTTTGCTTGTGTCCCTTAAAATCCTGAAGATATCGTGTGACTGGGTCAAGGCTCAGTGGGAGGAGAAAGGAAAATGCCCAAGTTTTTTTAATTCTTTTAAAATTTTCATTAAAAACATCACATCTCACCAAATTTCAACATTAACCTACATGTAATACTTTTAGGCTGTGCATATGACATTGTGATTTTAATGTATAATTTTACTTTTGCTAGTTATTTATGTCACAACTATTGTCATTACATTCAGTGATATGCAGGAATTATGATTTATGAGTAATGTGAGTACAAAAAACACTACCTAACGCATCTGGATGGTGTGGGGGGGGGGGAGGAGGAGGTCAATGCAGGAGGGGTGACACCAACCCTAGTGACGTCACTGGGTGTAGACATTAATGAAAACTTTCCGAGCATGGATTTCCAACCAATTACAGATCCAACTAATAGTGTTCCCATCTATTCCACATTTAATCAATTGCTAATCAAAATATTATGGGGGACCTTATCAAACATTTTGTTGAAATCCAGATAAATAACACCCACAGCATTCCCATCATCTACTAAATTAGTGACCTGATAGAAGAAAGACATAAGATTAGTTTGGCACGATTTGTTCTGATCTTCCAATATTTTTCCTGGTATTGAGGCCAGACTGGTCTGTAGCTTCCTGGATCTTCTTATCATCTTTTTTTAAAAAGTCCTCTGGCACCTCACCTGTTCTCTAAGAGTCCTAAAATTTGTCAGGATCTATACCTTAAAATGGAATGTCCCTTGTGTGTGTGTGTATCTTTAAATCACCTTTCAACTTATGGTAACTACATGAAATTTCTTCAGTTTTCTTATCAAGGAATACTCAGAGGTGGTTTACCATTGCCTTCCTCTGAAATTAAGCATATTGCACCTGGTATTTCTTGGCAGTCTTCCAACCAAGTACTAGCCAGGCCTGACCCTGCTTAGCTTCAAAGATCAGATGGGATCTGGTACTTTCAGAGTATCAAGGTTAATTATCCTACATGATGTGACAGAGAGGCTGACAAGACTGGTCAAGCCTACTGACCAATACCCCTTCCTTTTGGTCCACGTGGGAACCAACGATACTGCAAGACACAGCCTGCAGAACATCAAAAGGGATTACAAGGCGCTTGGTAGGAAGCTGAAAAAAATGGATGCACAGGTTGTCATCTCGTCTCTTCTGCCAGTTGAAGGGCACGGTCCAGGAAGGGAGAGGAAAATAGCGGATGTGAACAACTGGCTCCGCAGATGGTGCCGCCGAGAACGGTTTGGATTCTTTGATCATGGGCTGCGGTTCCATGAGGAGGGACTTCTTGCAACAGACGGGTTGCATCTCACGCCAGTTGGAAGAAATGTCTTTGCCAACAGTCTCAAGAACTTGATCAGGAGAGCTTTAAACTGAGTTCCGTGGGGAAGGGAGACAACATTAAGGAAGGCGAAAGGGCTGGAGAAAATAGTCAAACAGACATAGAGGTAACAAGAAAAAAGTGCAAGGACACAACAGTGGGAGGCAAATAAACTTGCACCAGCAACAAATAAATGGGACCTGTGGTCTGCGATGCCTCTACACTAATGCACAGAGCATGGGAAAGAAGCAAGATGAACTTGAACTCCTAGTACAGCAAAGCAAATATGATATAATAGGCATCACTGAAACCTGGTGGGATGAGTCTCATGATTGGAATGTGGAAATAGAGGGGTATAACCTTTTTAAGAGAAATAGGCCAAACAAGAAAGGAGGAGGAATAGCACTACTGTATATGTCAGAGATATTTACACCAGTGAAGAGATCCAGGACATCAATCCTGGAAGCCAGGTGGAGAGCATCTGGATAAGAATCAAAGGGGAGGGAAACAACAAGGATGTTACGGTGGGAGTCTACTACAGACCCCCAAGTCAGACGGAGGAATTGGAGGATGCCTTTCTAGAACAGATGACCACACAGTCAGAAAAGAGAGATGTAGTAGTGATGGGCGACTTCAACTATCCTGATATTTGCTGGAAGTCAAACTCAGCCAAATCCACAAGGTCTAACAAATTCCTCACTTGCCTGGAAGACTATTTCATGGTCCAAAAGGTGGAAGAGGCAACAAGGGGGTCAGCTATTTTGGATCTGATCCTAACCAACAAGGATGACTTGGTTAATGGGGTGCAAGTGGTGGGATCATTAGGTGGAAGTGACCATGTTCTCCTGGAGTTTGTAATACAGTGGAAAGGAGAAGCCAGGCAAAGTCAGACACGCATCCTAGACTTTAGGAGAGCAGATTTCAGTAAACTTAGAGAAGTATTGAGGACGATTCCATGGTCAGAAATACTAAAAGATAAAGGAGTCCAGGATGGATGGGACTTTCTCAAAAGGGAGATACTGAAGGCACAATTTCAAACAGTTCCAGTGAGAAAGAAAAATGGGAGGTGTCTCAAGAAACCAGGATGGATGACTAAGGAACTTTCAACCGAGCTAAGTTTGAAACGGAAGATGTATAAGAAATGGAAAACGGGAGAAATCACAAAAAAAGGAATTCAAAGAAATAGCAGGCATGTGTAGGGATAAAGTCAGAAAAGCTAAAGCGCAGAATGAGCTCAGGCTTGCTAGAGAGGTTAAGAACAATAAAAAGGGCTTTTTTGGATATGTCCGCAGCAAAAAGAAGAAGAAGGAAATGGTAGGGCCACTGCGTGGAGAAGATGGCAAAATGCTAACAGAAGACAGAGAAAAGGCAGAATTACACAACACCTTCTTTGCCTCAGTCTTCTCAGAAAAGGAAATGGGTGCTCATCCTGAGGATAATGGAGCAGAGGACAGAATAGGGGAATTTCAGCACAGAATATGTAAAGAGATAGTAGAGGAATACCTTGTTAATCTAAATGAATTTAAGTCTCCAGGACCAGATGAACTACATCCAAGGGTATTAAAAGAACTAGCAAATGTAATATCGGAGCCATTGGCAATCATATTTGAAAACTCCTGGAAAACAGGAGAAATCCCAGCAGACTGGAGGAGGGCAAACGTTGTCCCCATCTTCAAAAAGGGGAAGAAAGAGTATCCCAACAATTATCGTCCAGTTAGTCTGACATCAGTACTAGGAAAGATTCTGGAGCAGATCATTAAACAGAGAGTCTGTGAACATTTAGAAGGCAATACCATAATCACAAAAAGTCAACATGGGTTTCAGAGAAACAAGTCATGCCAGACAAACCTAATCTCTTTCTTTGATAAAATTACCAGTTTGATAGATGAAGGGAATGCTGTGGATTTCAGTAAGGCCTTTGACAAGGTTTCCCATGACATTCTTGCAAACAAGCTTGTCAAATGTGGACTAGACAAGGTAACTGTTACATGGATTTGTAACTGGTTGACCGGCCGAACCCAAAGGTGCTCAACAATGGCTCCTTTTCATCCTGGAGAGAAATGACCAGTGGGGTCCCACAGGGCTCTGTCCTGGGCCCAGTGCTATTCAACATCTTTATCAATGACCTGGATGACAGAATTGGGAGCATACTTATCAAATTTGCAGATTACACCAAATTAGGAGGAATAGCTAATACTCCAGAGGACAGGATCAAAATTCAAAATGATCTGAATAGACTAGAAAGCTGGGCCAAAGCTAACAAAATGAAATTCAACACAGAGAAATGTAAGGTACTGCACTTAGGGCGAAAAAATGAAATGCACAGATATAGGATGGGAGACACATTGCTGAATGAAAGTACATGTGAAAGGGATCTAGGAGTCCAAGTAGATGATAAGTTGAACATGAGTCAACAGTGCGATGTGGCAGCTAATAAGGCCAATGCAATTTTAGGCTGCATCAATAAAAGTATAGTGTCTAGATCAAGAGAAGTAATTGTGCCATTATATTCTGCTCTGGTCAGGCCCCACCTGGAATACTGTGTCCAGTTCTGGGCACCACAATTCAAAAAGGACATTGAGAAACTGGAGCGTGTCCAAAGGAGGGCGACTAAAATGGTGAAAGGTCTGGAAACCTATGAGGAGCGACTCAGAGAGCTGGGGATGTTTAGCCTGGAGAAGAGAAGGTTAAGAGGTGATATGATAGCCCTGTTTAAATATGTGAAAGGATGTCATATTGAGGAGGGAGCAAGCTTGTTTTCTGCTGCTCCAGAGAACAGGACCCGGAACAATGGATGCAAGCTACAGGAAAAGAGATTCCACCTGAACATTAGGAGGAACTTCCTGACAGTAAGGGCTGTTCGACAGTGGAACACACTCCCTCGGAGTGTAGTGGAGTCTTCTTCCTTGGAGGTATTTAAACAGAGGCTGGATGGCCATCTGTTGGGGATGCTTTGATTTGGATTTCCTGCATGGCAGGGGGTTGGACTGGATGGCCCTTGCGGTCTCTTCCAACTCTAAGGCCTGTTACAGACTGCCAAAATAAAGCTGCTTCGGGCCTCTTTGGAGGTATGCTATTTAAATGATGCATGGGTCCTAAGAGTCCAGAGGTTGCGACAAAGCCACACTCCATTCCTAAGCACCGGAGTGCAGCTTTTGGTGCAGCTTCCAGATTCTTAGGATGCCTGCATCATTTAAATAGCATACCTCCAAAGAGACACGAAGCAGCTTTATTTTGGCAGTCTGTAACAGGCCTAAGATTCTATGATTCTATGAAAACTACACTGCAGGGTCACCTTTTTAAAAACTCTGATCTAAGCTTTTCCTCCACCTAAAATCAGACAGGTGATGACTGAAACAGGGATTTTATGGTTGCAGCACCCATTCCTCAAAATTTTCTTTCCATCAGACTTGCTGCCTGCTTCTGAACTGATACTATTTATTTTATATTATTTTAATTTTTGATGCAAGGCAAAACTTTTCTATTTATTATTATTATTATTATTATCATCATCATCATCATCATCATCATCATCATGCTTTATTTATGTATTATTGTATGTACATACAAACAATAAAATAGATAAAGTAAACCTGCCCATGACGTACAATCTAAGAAATAATAGCATAATACGTATAAATAATACATAACAATACAGGAAAGATATTTGCTCTGGTTTGTTAATTTTTGGTATTTATTATGTTGAAATTTTGTACTGCAAGTAAAATGCTTTTCCATATAAAGAAAATATTATATGTCTATCTGACTTTAGAATCTAGATACTATGAGAAAGGAAGGTTTGTTTTCAGTCTATAACAAATGATTGACTACTAAAAAAGTGTGGTCTAGTGGTCTGAGCATTGTGGATAAAAATGTGGCCAAACCAGTACACTTCCATTCTTAAACTAGCGGTATTATGATGGGACTGCAGGCTACTGTGATAACTTCATAGAGTTCCAGAAAACTGGGATTCAAATTTCTACTCAGGCATGGAAGCCCACTAAGTGGTCTTCGGCAAATCACACTCTCTCAGTCACAGAGAAAGGCAATGGCAAACCTTCACTGAATAAATCTTGCAAAAAATAAAAATATAACTGATAGGGAGTCATAAGTGGGACTTAACTTGAAATGCATCAGAACTGTATTACAGTACTATTGGGGAGCGGACAAATTAGCTAACAAGAGAGGATTCATGGAAGCTGGATGTCTGCTCTCCTCCTGATAGTGAATAATTTCAGATATATGAAGTATCACTGACTGAATGCACAGCCACTTATGAATATTGCATAACCACTTCTTGTCATATTTGAAAGAGAATTTGCTGAGATTGCAGCTACCTATACATTGGTAACCATGTTGTCAAACACACAGGCAAGTCTGTCTTACGCACGCAGCTGGTAGCCCTTCAAGTAACATCATCTTTTCCTGCGAAATATTCCTAATTTAATTTTTCTGAATTGTTATTGGGAAGCTAGGTTTGTAGCTCAACCACAGTTTAAACTAAGCCCATATTTGTCAGACCAGTATTATTTATCTGTCTCAGAGGCAGGTAACACCACCAATAACTTAATTTTCAATAATAAAAATAAAGAGATATAACAGAAAAGGACTACGGACTTTGTAAGGCCTACAAATATTCACTACTGTACTCGGAAAAGATTTCTGAAGGATCTATTTCCTGAACACAGTAGCTGTTAGGTATTGAAATGGGTATTACTGATCATGCTGTTTTTCTGGGCCACCTTACTAGTCTTACAGTGGCTCCATTCCTTTCTGGAAGAGTGAGTCCAGAAGGTGATACTGTGGGATACCTGTCTACCTGTAGAGTCTCTCATTCATATACATGTATAACACATACATGGAACCACTGGGAGAGATTGGGAGAGTGAACCTGAGGCCTAGATGTCTACAGTGTTATTTACATGCGGAATATACCCAGCTCCCTCCTCATAAGGCATGGTTTCCAGAACCTTCACCATTTTGGTTGCCCTCCTCTGGACAAATTCCAGCTTGTCAACATCCTTTTTGAAATGTGGTGCTCAGAACAGGACAGAGTACTCCAGGTGAGGCATGATGAAAGCAGAATATGGTGGCAGTATTACTTTCTTTGATTGAGATGCTATACTTCTATTGATGCAGCCTAGAATTGCACTGGCCTTGTTAGTCACCACATCACATGATTGAGTCGTGTTCAAAAAACCCATGATAGGTTTACTTTAGGGTTGCCATAAGTTGGAATGACTTGAAGGCACACCACAACAACAATCAAATGTAAATAAGTTTGGGCGACAGATTTATGCTTTATTTTAAGAATGTTTGGTAACATTATCAGTGATATATACCACCTGTGACAAAAACACAGATTATGAGAATTTAGTTTCATTTTAGAGTATCTCTGGAATGGATGTCTGCTTGTGGTAGTGTTTTTTCTTTTAAATTGTGGTAGTGCTATTTCTTTTCAGTTATGATATAATAATTTCTTAATTATCACTATAAAGATGTAAACATAAACAACCTACTAGTTACTCCCCACTGAATAAATTGTTAAATGGTGAATCAATTCATATGTATATCCTGTTTAATGGCTCTAGAACTAGCAGTAGGATCCAGGCCAATAACTGCTAACATGCTTGATTGTGAATATCCTTACAACAGAATTTGACAGGTGCAAAAGTATACTGTCCATGTTATATAAAACAAATGGTTCATTTATAATATGGATTGTCATATCACTGTCTCTACATCCAAAATAGTGAATTATATCTTTGGACAGGCAAAAGTGTATTATCACTTGTGCAAGGCAGCTGCTGGTAGCTGCAGAGCTAAACTATTCATTCTAACAGTAAATTTGCAGGGTGTACAACTCGGCAGCTCAAAGGGGCCACCCACAGACTGAAGTGGTTGCTGCAATCTTAGAAATGGAAAAAAACCCTACACTGTCATTGTTGTGGAGTAGGAGGAAGAACCAACCCATCAAATGCTATTCATGTGTGCTACACTCAGTTAATTCTCAGCTGGACCAAAGCAACTTGCAGCTATTTTTCAGAGAATTCAACCATCTAGAATGAGGGAAGAAGTTAGAAATTCTTCCTCCTCCTACTGTACCACTGAAGTTCAGAGATGGACTGATTGTACCACTTGCTGAACAGACACACTGTACTGCTGTAGGCATAACAACATGGCACAGATAGTGCTAAGCTTCAGAGTTGGCCAAGTGGTGAGTGGAAAGGAGATTAAGCTGTATTCTGTTAATAACATATGAAACAGCTCCCTCAAAAACAACAGCAAAAGCAGCAGCCTTTAAAAAGAAACTAGCCAACAAATATAGTAGTAACAACAGAGAACAAAACAGGTTAACATACATATTTACAGCACATGTACCAAATTTACAATCTCCAAGGTAAGCAACCTCTAACTACTAAGTAAAGCACATCAAAAAACACTTAACCTCACAGCACAGGTGAACAGTCTAGCAGCTGTTAGATTCCAGTCGGCCCTACCAATGTCCAGAAATAATGGGAACTTGTATGCATAGAGATTTTGTAACAGGAGTTTAACTAAACTTCTGCCCTCCTGTCTGTCCCTGACTTCCACTCCACCAAAAGAATCGGAGGAAGTAAAGTCTAAGAAAGCTCATGCTACAAACTTCTTTCTTACTTTTTTCCCCCAGTTAGTCTCAAAAGTGCTACAAAATCTCTATGCATATTAATTGTACAGACTAACACGGCTACATCTTTAAATCCTACCACAATGGGAACTGTAGTTTACTTCAAACCACTTACCTGGCAGATAAGAGAAAATGAAAATCTTTGTTCTCCTTCATGCTTCCAGCACATAGTTGAAACATTAATTACTGTATTTTGTTTAAATCAATACTACCTTCATTAAGGAAACAATCATCATCATAATCTGAACAAATAAAAACACAATTACACAACCACAGCTACAGTATATATCAGAATGCATGCACACACGGGCACACACACACACAAATAATACTCAAACCACTATTCATATTAAAAAATTTACAAGCTAGCTATCAAAAGTTAAACAATTCACAGCTGGTTCTAGCATATTAACCATTTCTTCATTGGAAACAAGAGACTTGGCCTGCAAGGTGTATTGTAGATCATATATAGTTCTTTTGTAAAGAACAGATACCACTTGATCTTAGCCCAAAGACCATGCTATAGTACAGTTTCTTCAGTAAAAAGCTTATGATACAATTGAGATCCTTCTAACTTGATCTTTTCCAGTCAGGCAAAGAAAACTGTAAAGCATTCAGTTTATGTCCTCAGGCATGAAAATGCTAAGCAAAACAGGTTTCCATTCTGTGAATTTTAATGTCACTCTTCTGCCAAGAAGAGCAAATACTGTGGGAGTGGGGACCATTTTTGCCAAGTGCATGCAGCTATTTTTAAAAATAAATAAATAGATAAAACACATTTTAAAAATCAGCACTATATATTTATATAATCTATATAACATAGCAGATTATCACACAGGGATAGGATGAGGACGGGGTCGCTCCCCCGTCCTTATCCCATATTTCACTACGATCCTGCAAAAGGCTTTCAATCGCAGCACTATTGTCCCGTCATTGAAGCAGCACTGCATTAATGTGAACTCCCATTAATGCAAAATACTGGGCAATGCCACTTCAATGATGGGATCTGCATGACACTGTTTGAAAGTCTTTCATGCGATTGCAGTCAATCACACTTTCTGGATGGGATAATGTCTGGATAAGTGTGACATCGTATGAAAATCTTCTCACGGTCGCACTACAGGTATGGAAAAAGAATGAGATGAAGAAGTTTCATCCCCCGTTTGATCATCTCCATAGATTAAAAATTGTCTGGAATTAAACATTTGTTAAATATTAATATTCATACTGGCTGCATCTATATTTATACATAAATGAGCCTGAAATTACTTAACTTGACTTTCATTCAAATTATATAATTTAAATAATTATGTACAGTATTATCAATATTGAACTGAAAGAAACTAAATGGATTATGATATTGACTGTCACATTGACTATACTGTGTTTGCTTCTTTTTCTTGTTGTTTACATTGCATTTAGTAGTTTGCTTCCAGATTTTGGTGACGAACTATAATGTGTTATTTTTTAAAGAAACCATAATTCTGGGGACAACTAGCATTCTGTGGGATGCAAAAAGGGGCTTGGTGATGCATGTGGACCACAGGCCACACACACCTTGCTCACCCTATTATATGCTCAGATCATGTTCTTTGCAGCTCTTGTTGCAATGCTCATATATACTTTGATACAAGAACATGAAAAGCCACACAAAACCCATTTTTTACCACACCTGGAAAAGTATATGTATATGCATTGTGCATTATTCAGTAGATTCATAAAACTTTTACAAGCAAGGAAATTGTTATCTGCACTGCACCATCCATGAGGAAATTTATCTCCTTTTTCAACCAGTTAAGGTTCTATCTACAGCTAATAATTTTGGTCTATATGAATTGTGAACAAAAATTTATAAGGTCCTGTTTGTGTTTGTATGCCTACAGAGAACCATCCTGACTTCTTTGAGCTGCTGCTAATATGCATTCTTTACATCATGTATCTAGCTTGCTGAACTATCATATATAAAAAGAACCATTGTCTTTTCTGTTAGCTGTTGGACTTCAAGTGACAGCAACTCCCATCTATCTCTAGTGAAGGTTTTATACTTGGCCTCTCTAGAATTTTTTAAATTTTATTTAGAGTATTTATATCCCGCTCTTCAGCCACAAAGGCTCTCAGAGCAGCTTACTTTTTTTTTAATTAGACAGTTCCCTCCCCTCAGGCTTACAATCTAAAAAGACATGAAACAAAAGGATAAGGAAATGGTGGTGGGAAGGGATCAAATTTTAATTTGATATCTTCTCCTATGAAACTGAAGAAACCAATTTGCCTGTTTATGACAATTCCATAAACTACTACAGTTGATTTATGGCCCTTATAACAGCAAGACAAACTGTACTTAGTACATTTAGGGTGGTAAGTATACATTTTTTAATGAGTTGACATCTATCTTCCTTACATCATACATGTGTGGTGAAAGACCCAAACTTTACAGTTACCTCAACATATGAAAAACTCAGACTAGATTTACTGCAGCTAATTTCAAATATAAATCTTGTGTTTATTGTCTACATATTGAAGAAATGTATTAAGGGTCTCAGTATAGTACAATATGTTCTTTGAATAGGTTCTCTTCATGAAATATGACTGTGAGTCTACTTAAAATCTATCCATAAAGATATTATCCAGTTCAGAGGCAAAACATTCTGCAGCTGTTTCAGAAATTTTAAAAAACCTAGTGCTGCCAGGAAATATAAGAAAGTTGTAAGTGAAATATAGCCATTCACTCTTTTATCTGAATTCACTTCAACAACATCCCTAGCATCATGTTGTGGAAAATTTGTAGAAAATGAGATCATATCTATATTTTATCCTCCCGAGTTTGTACTAAGTGCAATTTTTTTATTCACAGATGTTCAGGCCGCAAAGTAATTGCAACAACATACAGAATTTCTGTAAACAGGCAGATACTCTTATAACCCAGTTTTGTATATAAGGCTATCAAATGAGGCCACCAGCTTTGCTTTTCACAGGCCCTTTGACTTGTTTTAACTTTATTTTGCACTATGTTCTGCACTCCATATGGAAGAACAGCTGTTGCATGGGCAAGGTGTTCCCTGTAGCTAATCACCTTGAAAACTGACACTCTCCAAGCAGAGCTCTGAGAAGGATGTTTATGCACATGTTATATTAACACTGAAGGCAAACACAGCCAGCTGGAACCTCCAGCCTAAACGTTCAGCAAAATACATAAGTCAGTTACAAAGCCACTAACTGAGCACCAGTCCCCACTTTAGAAGAAAAATAAAAAAGTGTTAATTTTAAATGAGAAATTTCTGCATCTCATTTCTAAATTCACTTATTTTAACAACAGTTATCTGAGAAAAAGTGTCATGTCTAGAGAAAGATATACAGGACAGACGCATAAATACAACACTATTTTGGAAAAATAGCCTTTTTGGTTGTTGTTGTTCTTGCTGTTTGGCATAAAACTACAACCATCTCCCCTTCAAACTGCATTCATTGTGATCACTGAAGAATGGACCCCTCCACACTGGCACACCCATTTCTACCTGCAATTCACATGTTCAGCTTAACTATCTATAATGGCCTGTTTGCATAAAACTGAAAGCCCATGGATGTTTCCTGCATAATCAATATACAGCCTTAAAAACTCTTGGACTCTTGAGATTCTATAAAAGAACCAAGAAAGGTTATAAGATCAATCTTAACTATTCAATACCAGGGCAGGGAAAAATACAGAGTTGAAATAAAGGTTAACATTTTCCCCAACACACAAAAGAGCATGATGACCTGGCTCAAAGCCACTAAATGGCTGGGTCAATGACTACAGAAAACTCATAGTTAATACAAGTGAACATAAGGAAAAATCATTGTTTATCCTACTCTGTGATGATAATGCCCATCAGCAAAGCTATTTCTGTTCCAAGGGGTGAGAGACCTGCTTAAAGTACATCTTGGAGCCCACAGAGGAGAAGCTTTGAAGGCTCAATGGCACTGCACTTTGAGTTAAAATTCACTTACATCCATGTCAACTTAGGCCCGGTCCAGACAGATGCGATAGGGTGCCCTCGTCATGTGCGAGAGGCGGCGCTTCTAGATGCTCCTCGCCCCTTGCACGTGACAAGGGCATCAAAATGGCGGCGCCCTGTACAGATGGGTGCCGCCATCATTACGTGATGGACGCCTAGCGTCCACATGTTGCAGCACCTTTGTGACGTCGCGAGTGCACCATTGGTGCAGTGCGGCGTCATAATGGTGCCACAAGAAGAACCCGCATTTGTGGGTTCTTTTTGACCATGGGGAAGTGCCGCGGTCTGAAGGCTGCGGCTTCCCCGCGGACCAAAGCTGGGCGCCAGGAGACCTTTTCGGACGGTCTGTTCCGCGCCTTAGATATCACATTTTTAACAGAATTGGAGACAGACATAGAACACCATTTGTTTCTATTCTGAAACCTTTCAGAAGATTGAGGTCTTCCCAGTGGCATCTCTAGGGTTGGTGTCACCCAGTGTAGAAACTCATGTCACACACACACACACACACACACACATTGACCTCCTCCTATTTCACACCATACAGAATCCTTAGTAATGCTTTTTTGCACTAATGTTACTCATAAATCCTAATTCCCATATACCACTGAATGCAACAGTAATAGTTGTGACATAAATAATTAGCAAAATTAAATTTATCCCTTCAAATTACAATATCATAAACATGTATTTACATATATATAGTGAAGATTTGGTTAAAATGTAATGTTTTTATGGATTTTTAAAAAAATGTTTTTAAATCAAAAAATTTAAAAAATAATTTTAAATTTTGAAATTTTAATTTTAAAAAATTCTGGGCCCTTCTTTTCTTCTCCCACTGAGCTTCACCTTACTCCCACCATCTCTTAAAGCATTTTAAAGAGATACAGGCAAATGGCACAATGTTTCTGCCAAAATACAGGTGTTTGAGCAATAGTGGTGTCATCCCCCCTTAGGGTGTCACCTGGTGCAGTCCACACAACCCTAATGACACCACTGGGCCTTCCACCTGAAACTTAAACCATTGTTCTTCTTGGCTTTTAAAGTCTGCTGGGGCAGGTCTGTTAGTCTGGATCTCAGAATAGAAACATTGTTGCTGCGTGCCTTCAAGTCATTTCTGACTTATGGCAACCCAAAGGTGAACCTATCAAGTAATTTCTTGTTAATGTTTCATCAGAAGAGGTATGCTATTGCCTTTCCCTGAGGCTGAGAGCATGTGACTTTTGTCTTTAAAGAGGGAATGTTAAAGTAGTTTCCAAACAGTTGATTCTAGAGTAGTCTTCGAACATCTCTCCCACAGCTTTGGCAAGCCATTAAAAAGCAGCTGAAGTGCAGAATTGATTGATGATGACAACTGAGGAAATTGTTATCAAAAGTGAATTATTAATAACTTACTTGTTGTTGTTATTTTGTGCCTTCAAGTCTTTCCAACTTATGGTGACTCATTAAGATTTGTTAAGAGGAGGTTTGCCATTCCCTTCGCTTGAAGCTGAGAGCATGTGACTTGCCAAAGGTGACCCAGTGGATTTTATGGCCAAGGTGGGATTCGAACCCTGTTCTACAGAGTTGTAGTCCAGTATTCAAACCACTACACCACACTGGTTCACTTTAATTTACTCCCTCATACAAATATCGGAACTAGAAGAGAGAGACTGAAGCTAAGGAGTGTTGTTCAAAGCAACATTTAGTAATACTTAATAACAATAGTAGCAACTGTTATTATTGCAAAGATTACATTTTTTGTTCTTTGGCTTTGTTTTAGAAATAGTTTTGGGGCTTACTTTTTTCTGATAAGTAAGGACATTTGGGGGTTACAGCATTATCTTTAAGAAAGACAAAGGGCTCACACAAAACACCAGTTATATCAGCCTAGTCATTACCAATGCATAGAAGCGGTTTTGTTCCTAGGCTGATGGTAACTGATGTATAATATTAGCTGGTTCAAAATAGCAATTGAAAAAGAAACCTTTGAAGTTTCACAGCAGTTGAATATCCAGGAAGGCAAAAGGCAAGGCGGGAGTATATTAAGTCTGTTTGATAGGGAAGATTTTTGAAACCCCTTGATCTTTCTCAGCACATCCAGAACTTCAATTGTTACAGAAAGGTGCAGCCACTCATCTGTTTCTAAAACAGTATCTGCCAGTTGATCACAGGAGAATAATCAGACGTGAAAGAAAATGCATTTTAATAAGCAAGAAAATGCTCTCAATTCTGTACTTTAAAAAGCAGCCACCTCTGCTTTCCTCTATGGAATGCAAATATTTATACAGGTAAAAAAGATCAAAAGACTGCAAAAGTTACTACAGTTTTGTGAAGCTAGAGCTTGTAATTATGGTCATCAATACAGCACTGGGAGCTAAATTTGATAATATACTAACTACACTTCATCTGTTTCTACATTTAATTAAAATTTAAACTATAGCTGGTAAGGGGTATCAATTCTGGGAACTGCCAGGCAAGTTAAGCCTTTCCAAACCACAGTCCTGCGATACCTTTCAACCTCCATTTGGACAGAGAACAGTTTGGAAAAATTATTTTTTTGGACTACAACTCCCAGAACCTCTCAGTTGAAATGATCACTGGCCATGAGGAAATTCAGGGAGCTATAGTCCAAAAAAATTTAACTCTTCCAACTTCTAGGAGAGAAACTGCCATTAGAAGCATCCTTCATGAAATTAATAGAAGCTGTGCGGCAACTTTTGCCTGGATTGTGGAAGGAGGAAAGTTCACCTCACAATGTACTGTGATCCCAGTTCTTACAATTATAATTTTAAAAAAAAACTAAGGCTGGTTAGTACAAAGTAGAGTAGACCCACTCAATCAATGGTTGAATGGTAAGTCTACACATAGGTAAATCCTATTATTCAATGGATTTACTTTAATCAGGATTAATACAATTTAGGCCTAATACAGATAATCCCTGTTCTCTTGGGACTATATTTAAATATGATCTCAATAGCAATTTATTTTTCCTGGGAAACATCCTTCTTTCTCAGTCTGCTGTCCTCCATATTATTGGACTAAAACTCCCATCTGGCTCAGATATGTGGAGCAGATCAAACTGGGACTGGCTGGAAAAATCTGTCTTAATCCCTATATCTATCTCGAGGACAGCCTATATCACAGGCAATTCCACTATCGCACTTGCATGTAGAAAATCAATACCATATTAAAATGCTACTAACTTTCCAACTGAGTTGTTCATGGATTAGATCAATCTTTCCCAACCTGGCACCCTTCAGATCTGCCATCTTTTCAAACCAACATGGCACTGATTTGAAGTGCTACTTTAGCTGAAGCAAAGTAGGGAAGAAATATGGAGGTTAGTAAAGAGTTAATACATCATACATAATAGTTAATCATTGATAAGTTAAAAAATCAAATTCAATTGCATTCAGGGTAGAAGGGGGGGCAGCTATAATATTTGCTTATTTAAGTTTAAGTTAAAACCACCAGAATGAAGATGAAAGCTGCCTTTGTTGTTGTTTTTTTATCCCCCTCCATCTGGCCTCTGTTTTGAGTTTGGGAAAGAAACAACTACATGGATTTTTTGAAAATCCCATTTTTCATCCACTCCAATAAAACCTCTCTTGACTTCCCCTCGTCCATGCCTTATGGTCCCATCTTTTGATTCTCCCCCTGCTTATTTTTTAGCTTACTGATTCCCACATGAATCATAGCACAAATTACAAGGTTAAGAGTTCTAAATTCCACTTTCTGGGACAGTTGAGACACTTCTATTTGACGCCCAGTGTACAAAACAGGAGGCTACATACACATGAAGAACACCTAGCCTTCCAAGCTGCCTTTCCCATTTGTCAGATTAAATTTGGATTAAATTCCAGCCACTTGTTTGAATTAATGTATCATACTATACTATACTCAATTAATATAAAACATATTCTAATAAACAAACATAAAATGGAAGAAAATGAATCTAAACTGCTATAACCCTTACGAGTAGCTTGATTGTTATGTCGGAAAGACTAATTCCTCAATTGAGGAACTAAAACAAAAGAGGAGATAGTTTGTGAAAAACAAAAACAAAACCCTAGGCTTTGCTTAAAAAACCAGTTGGGAAATGTGAAATTTGTTGGCCCTTAAGCATTTTCTTTCATATAACTAATTAATATCTTCATAACACAACTGTAATAAAGTAAATGATTAATTTTTAAATCAATCTGTTAAGTTAAAAAATAAGAACAGGTAACTATGTTCTTCAAATGGTCATCTGTGAAATGGTGCAGAAAAAATGTTGGTGCAGAAAAAAACCAATTTGTGTGAGTCACAGAGACTATGAAGAGAAACTTTAAGTTACCCCCTTTTACCAGAAATTAGTTCATTCTTATCACTGGCTCAATTTCCTGAGTATGCACAGCTTTAAAAACTTTGGTCTATATCGTAAACAGCATTTGAAACTCCCTATTTGTTTGGATAAAAATAGGCTTGCAGAATCAGGAGATGATTCCTAAAAACCCAGATCCAAGATATCTAAAATACAGTGCTTTCCCACACCAGCCAACCATATTTTAGGAAGAGTCCTTTCTCCTGATCCCAGAGGAATCAGGAGAACCTCAAAGGAACATTTGATGGGGGACAGAAGGGATTTTTCAGTGCCCAAGAGAGACTGGACTACCTCTCCTCCTGTGGGCAAAAATCAGACCATTATTCAGGAAAGCCTCTGGTAGTTAAACTCAGTTGTTCCTTTAACCCAGGGAGGTGTTGCCTTTTAACTGATTTGTTCTTAGTTGCTTAATTGTATTTGTTAGCTACCTTGAGTCCTATTTTTAGGAAGAAAACAAAAAACATACAAACCCACAAATAAATATAAAACACAAGTGCCAAGATTCCTTGAGCAAATGGAATTAATTGCATGGGCCTTTGGATCTAAATAATTATTCTGTAATACTGCCACATAAAGCTGAAGGCAATGACATTTACTTACAAGTAAACCTAATCATGAGTAAGTACTACAGCTTTCCATTTGCCTTTTGCCACATCTCTGCCTGCTTTTCACAGAAAACAAATCAAATTAAAATAAAATAAAATAAAATGGGAGGGGAGGTTTTGCCTCCATATAAGACAGCTTCCTGTTTCATGAGTATGAAATTAGCACAAATCTCTCATTACTGGTCAAAAGCATAAAACAGGAAAGCAAAACTATGCTTATGCTCAGCCTCTGCAAATTACACAACCAAGTTATCCTTTGCCCCATTAATACTATGATACTACAGAATCTCATCCATCACACACACACACAATCACACAGCTTGTACAATTGAAACTGAAGTTTAGAAAGGCTGCTATTTCCCCATTTGAAAAATCAAGGTCTCATCATGTTACTTAAGCAAATGACTTCAGGTAATACTGACAAGGAGAGCCAATGTGATGTAGTGGTTTGAATGTTGGGCTGCGACTCTGGAGAACAGGGTTCAATTCACCACCTGCCCATGAAACCCACTAGGTGACTGTGGGTACATCACATGCTTTCAGCCTCAGGGGAAGGCAATGGCAAACCTCTTCTGAACAAATCTTGCCAAGACAACCCCATGATAGCATTGCCATAAGTCAGAAAACTGTTAAATATCATGTTAGGAGAAGGGACCAAAGTGCTTTAGGCAACTCTCAGTCATTACACACTTGCTTTCCAAGTACCATATGCCGTCCAAGAAGCCTTTGCTGAAGGACAGCTCCCATGCACCACTGCATGTTCACTTTGCCAAACAGATATAGTATTTTATTACCTTTACTCTCTGTACCAATGTACCTAAATTGTAGCAGTTGTTCAAGCATATCCTCTGAATCTATTTGCCTGTAGAGCAGGGGTAGACAACCTGCGGCCCGCAAGCCGGATGTGGCCCGGCGAGGCCTTGGGACCGGCCCCAGCCCGGTCCTGCCACCGATTGCCGCCGGGGCCTTTGGCCTATCAGGAGGAGGCAGGTAAGGGGGGAAGCGGTGGGCAAGCGGGGGCAATTGTCTATAGAAGCCTCAGAAACGTGCATTTATATTAACATTTTTAAAAAAATCAGCAAATTTATTCATGTGTACTCCATTTTTTTTAAAAAAAATGTCCTCCATTTGAAAATTTTGTCCTACATTTGGCCCAGTTTATTTATATATATAATTATTTAATTATTTATTTTTTGGCTTCGGCCTCCCAGTTGTCTGAGGGACAGCAACCTGGCCCCCGGCTCAAAAATGTTGCCTACCCCTGCTGTAGAGTGTCAAGCTGTCATCATCATCATCAATCATCAATCATCATCATCATGGGTTTATTTTTCAGCCCTATATTTAACAAGACCCAGCATCCTGAAACAAAATGTTTGATTCCTATCATAAAGCTGTAGTTCTCAAACAGTGGGGCAGGGCTCCTGTGGGGCACAAGACTTGAACGCCCTGATCCCCCCTCCTCCTCCCACCCCAAACTTTTTAATGTGTAAATGTACACATGTTATTATTATATGTGCTGAGTTAAATATTGAATTTCCTTTAATAAAAATGTTCTAATTTGAACAATGTTATTTCCTTATAAATTGTTAAAATATGCACACTAAATAAACAAAATGTTTTTATTCATATACTATGTTGGGGGGCTGCAACGTCCACATGTACTGTAGATGTAAAGGGGGTTCCCAAGGTGATATTGGATGAGGTGACATGGGGGAAATGCCCATGTTTAAGTATTCACAAATCTCATAGAGAGGTTGACACTTAAAACACCCAATTACACAACATGTGCTTTTTTCAACTGCAGAATTTCAACATATTTTTAACACCAAGAATTTCAGCTTTCTTTTGAGGCTTGCGCCAACCTTCAAGCCTTTTGAAAATTTGTTTATACCGCCTATTCAGTTTTGCTCTCCTGGTAGAAGGTGAAAAGTTAAAGTAAAATAGGACCCATTTTTATCTGGCAGAACATAGGAGGGAAGTCTCTTTATTCCATACAATTACAACTACTACTACTTATATTGTTTTGTCATTATTATTTTTTGTTTTATATTTATTTATATGTCACTTGTCCCCTCCTCCCCCCAAAAAACCTAGGTCTCACAGTGGTTTCCATTTTTTTTTTTACAATTTGTTGGACAGACACAAACCAGATTTCTTTGGACTGAAGCTTCCATTAATTCCTATCGTTAATGCTGGCTGGCATTGTAGTCAGATACAGACATCTGAAACACCACAGTTATCCAATCCTGCCCTAAAACCACAGACAGAAACTCCCACATACCAATTCATAGCAATCAACCAGTGTGTACAAGCACCTGACTCACTTGTGGTAGACCAATTTTTTATTTATTTATTTTTGACAACCAGACAGATCTCAGAAAATTTAATTTTGGGGACTACAATACCCACAATACTCTAGCCAGCATGGAAGATGGCCATACTTGCTGGGGGCTCTGGAAGTTGCAGTCCAAAAAAGTGCTTTTATGGATTCTGAGACCACACCACTATCACAGTATTTCATTTAAATTAATGATTATTGTGCCTGCCTACCATTCCTTTGTGAATGCACACAAACCATGCAAGTGTTTGTAAGATAAAGAATTCACTGACACTTTTCCAGGCAATTAAGGAAATTCCCTCTTTAACTGAGCTAGACCTTCTGTAATATTCATGAGAATCTTGGACATGAGCTTGCTGTTCAGATCCATTCTCTTTTATTTCACTGACAAAAGACTGACATTTACTGATGGCACCTGTCTGAGCTATTCTTTATTTGGCACATGTCAGGATAACCTACCTATGTGTAATGAATCAAGAAAGCAGAGGGGAGAATCATTCTACTTATAAACTATCTTTCCAATCAAGGAAATAAAATAATTATTAAATTGAAAATAAAACAAAGGGCCTGTGTGAGGTACATAAAAGTTTATTAAAGAAACAAGACATTCTCTTTCTGCATAAATTTAAAGAACAATCACCACAGTTGGTCTAGCACAGAGGGGAAAGGCAGTAGAACAAGTTCTATTGAGCCATTACATACTCTGATTTGAATCAACAAAAGAGCAGAGAAACACCTAATCCTTGTCCTCGATCCATGTGAGTGCACATACATACACACACTGTCACCATCATCATACACTTCCTCATGTGGATAGCTACAAGTCTAATGAGAAGGGGTTTTTGTTCAAGTGGAGACTCTCCATATGAGCCACAACTCTGATCTTCTAATGTCTTTGCTCATGTAGAAAGTCTCCATGTGAACAAGAATCTCTCCTCTTCTTGCATAATTTTACATGAGTAAAATGGCGAGAGAAGAAGAAGAATCTCCACTTTTATGTGCTGATTCAATCTAGGTAAGAAATACTTGAACAGGGCTACAGATGTAGAGTACATACTTCACATACATGAAGTCTCAAGTATATGTGGCCACCTCCATGTAGGAGAGAAAAACAAAGACTCCTTAGGGGTTGCTATTTGTCAGCATAGACCAGCTGCCCACAAATTTGTATCATCCAGATGCAGACTGCCTTCACCCAAGCCAAAATCAGCTCTGCTGATCAGAGGAGGAGAAGTAATGGTCTTAGGGCACCTGGAAGATATGTTGAGGAAGGATGGTGAAGACAACACTGAGTTAGACAAGCCAATGGTTTGACTTTTGTAGAAGGTTACTTCTATGTTCCCAACACATGCCTTCCCCACATCTTCAATCGGTTAAGGCAGTGCTTCTCAATTATTTTCTGTCATGCCCCCCCCCCGGAAGAAGAAAACATTTCGCGCCCCCCGCGCAACTGTAAATAGTATCATTTGTCTATAAAATTGTTATAAGTACACCTCTGCATAACAGAGCCTCGCGCCCCCCCTGGGGGGCCCGCCCCACTATTTGAGAAAGGCTGGGTTAAGGGATCCTTTAACTCAGAGAGTGAGTTCATAATGCAAAAATAAGTCACTTAGCTGCTATAGGGAATAAATGTATCACAAATGAATTACACGACTTTGGCGGGTGGAGACCCAATTCTTCCAATTTATTCAGAGTTTTTTCTTCTTTTTCTGCACAAAGAGTAGATCTTGTTAAATACATAATACAGCTTCAGTTAATTGATAGTTAAGGAACGGGCTAATCTTATAACCTACCTCAGTATCTTTATCTGCCAGGAACAGGTTGTAAAAACCTGTAGAGCAAGAACAAGGAGCTCTTATCTGTACCCACTATATACTCCTTTAGGCATTTGGAACCATCTGGCCTGCAAAGCACTGGAATCGTGTACTGGAAGTTAGCCTACCATCCCAACCCCACATCCTGCTTCTTTTTCAGGCAGAGTATGTGGTGTTAACTGGCCAGTGCTCTCTCTCTCTTATGTAATTTGGTGGTGGGGCATTATTTCTCATGTAAAGATCAGGATCTATTGAACCCCTCACAAAGTATCTGTCCAGGTATCTAGTATAGTTGCTTCTGCGAACACACTCTCAGATATCTTTACTAATATGTAAACCCCTTGGCAACCATTTATGAACTAAGTGTGACTTTTCAGCCTATAGTTCCCCCTGTCAATTACAAATCCAAACCACTGTTTTTTCCAGTTTTGC
Source organism: Sceloporus undulatus (assembly GCF_019175285.1). Taxonomy (NCBI): domain Eukaryota; kingdom Metazoa; phylum Chordata; class Lepidosauria; order Squamata; family Phrynosomatidae; genus Sceloporus; species Sceloporus undulatus. The sequence continues at coordinate 68,859,547 of NC_056525.1, read as the reverse complement.
TGTATGTGCACAAAATTTGTCACTCAGCTTTTTAATCAAGCAGCCTTTTAAACTGGGACACTTAATTTCAGTTGGAGGTTATGCTTCCACCATCAGTTCTTGTCACATTTCTTTTCCATTGGTCCTTAAGTGTGGGACTGCTTACTTCATTTATTTTTTAAAAAAGAACAGGGAATCCTCATCATCCAATCATGGGTTTTAAATGGCATCCAAATGACACCATCATCAAACTGATTTGTTCTTTAAAGTAGAAATGATATATTCCAGTATATCACTATCTAGAAGCTGCACTATTAAAGAAAATACCTGTAAGATGAAATACAGCAGAGTACCACTGAAAGCATACATATCTGTATGCCTTTAGTGCTACTCTGCTGTATTTTGTCTTGCAGGTATTTTCTTTGAGAGTAGAACTTCTAAATAGTGATGTGATATACTGGAATAGCAAACCAACTGCAACTGACAACACATTAATTATAAAATAGGAACCGTTTTATCCCTTGTTTTGTTTTTAAATTTATATTTTAATTATCATTAATTTGCTTTTTTTTTGTTAGTTTTTTTTAAATTAAAAGAGTTATATCACTATAATGCTATTATGTTCACTGTAATTTTAAAAAGAACTTTCTGGTCACCACTGAAGTGGAGCTGTCCAGAATTTTTTAAAAGTGTTTTTGTATCATGGAGTACTAATTTTTCATTTTTCATGAAATATCTGTTACCACCTGTTGTTTTTTTTTGTTTTGTTTTGTTTTTTGTTTTAGATCAGTTAACATCAGTTTTCTGGGCTTATCAACCTGTTTCTTTCATTTAAAAAATCTAGTTGGAAGAGTGTTACAGATTATTAAAGTCAGAAACATTAATACAAAATTACACCCATTGTAATATGTATAATAAATGCGTGCTGAACTTCAGATGGTTCCATCTATGGCAACTATGAAGTGGATGGAATAAAGCAGGGTGGAAATACACATACGTACAGTACAGTTCTACTGATAATCTGATAATTGCAACCCCATTTATAATTTACAATGGAAGAGCAAACTGAATATTAGTAGGAACCAGCAGAAAGAAACCCACTTCTCTTTATCCTGGTATTCATTTTATAAATTTAATATTTCATTTGTTCTGCTGCTTCTTTTGATTGCATTTGAAAAATGTACAATGTGTGTTATTTCACCCATCTCAATAATTTTGATGATGTGTACAGAAATGTATGGAAGGAAGGAAATGGAAGATAAGAACTGGAAGAAATCTGATAGAATGTGATGTAACCAGGATATTGCAAAGTACAGAAATCAGTCTTACTTCTCTTTGCAAGAAATCTGTATAACTTTAAATGCATACTATACATTATACATGGCGAATTGGTTACATAATATGAACATGATCAGCCTCACATTAAATATTATGGATTGAAACTTATTTAAGATAAACTGGATAACAGCTGAGATACAGAAATTTGTTCCAGTCAATCATACATCATAACAGCATAATACAATTACCAACTTACCGTACTAGTGGTGAGATTTTCTACCTTGTTTTTTTTCTTATCTCTACTATAGATGCAGTGGATTAGTAGCTAAGGTGCCAATTCTATTGTAAGGTTGGAAGCTTGAGGCCCAAGTGTCACATGACGGAGAGCACTCCCATCACTAGTCCCAGCTTCTACCAACCTAGCAGTTTGAAAGCATGCAAATGCAAGTAGATAAATAGGTACCACTTTGGTGGGAAAGCAATAGCATTCAGTGCAGCCACATGACCACCAGAGCAGTCCTTGGACAACACTGGCTCTTCAGCTTAATCACAGGATAAGCAGCACCCTCTACAGTTGGTTATGACTAGACATTCATGTCAAGGGGAAATCTTTATTTTTACCTTACTATACACTGCTCCAAACAACTGAGAGAACCTTCTAACACCTTGTCTCATGATTCAGCAATTAAAGAAAACATAGGCGGGATACAGACCGCCCCTTTCCCAATGGTTCGGGGCCTGAGCTGCCACAGCGGCAGCCCCGGAGGCCCCAATCCACCGTTTTTCCTGGCCTCGGGGAAGCGGCCAAATGCCGCTTCCCCGCAGCCTCAAAAGGGCATCATGCCCCAAGGACACCCCAACAGTGGTGAGGAGGCAGAGAAAGGAGCTTCTACCGGCACAGCTGAAAGGGCACCACAAGCACCCGGCAGTGGCACGTGTGCATCATGCCCGCGCCGCTCCGTTTGGAGGCGGCATGGCCGTAACGTCGGCCATGACATCGTAATGGTGGCACCCATGTAGACAGGGTGCCGCCATTACAACGCCACAGGTATGTGCTAGGGTTGCGGGGCGTCTGTAAAGGACACCCCGAGGCAACCCTAGCACGTATCCAGGCCAGTGCTTTGCGTCAGTCTGGATACCGTCATAGTGAGGGTTTTTTTCTGGCATACATTCCAATATGGGATAAAGACAAAAGACACACAATTTTTTTCATGCTCACAGAATAGTGTTGCATATAATTTGAAAGTTTTCAACTCACTGAGTTCAAAATTGTTGGAAAATTTTACTATGAATAAATAAAATTCTGTCTTATGCCATGAAACTAGATAAACAGATTTTTACTATATTTCAAGGATGTATGCTATGGACTGATTTAATATAGGCTACAAGACATACACTAAATTCTCTTGGAGGTCCTGGGGAACCCCAATTATTTTTTCATTCATGTGTTTGGTGAAAAATCCAGTCAGGCATGCTCTCCCAAGCGTAACTGAGGCTTATGTGCATTGTGAGAGAGTACCAAAGAGATTGGCATTCAATCTCCAGAGCAGTAGAAAACGGTGACAGTATAAACATATACAGAAAAAATGCATGTTTCCAAGTTAAAAAGCAGCTAATTTGAGTTATTCTAATCCAGCAGCAAATTATTGTGTAGTGGAGTGTAGTGGAATCTCCCTCCTTGGAGGTCTTTAAACAGAGGCTTGATGGCCATCTGTCGGGGATTCTTTGATTTGGATTTCCTGCATGGCAGGGGGTTGGACTGGATGGCCCTTGTGGTCTTTTCCAACTCTATGATTCTATGATTCTATTTGACAGAGGTAAAATGTTGGTTTACCTTTGGAAAATTTTACGCATCCAATTCGACCAATGGAGAAAAAGGTTAGCTAGTAAGCAATGAACAGAACAGGATGCTGTAGGTGAGTAACCACTGGGTAAACTAGTATTTTTGTTGATGTGTACCTTCAAGTCATTTCTGATTTATGGCGATCGTATCACAGAGGGAAAACCCTCAAGATGCTTAGACAAAAAAGGATTTGTACCATTAGTACAAAAGGATGAACAAATTAGTCTGGTGATGTGGACTTACAAAGTTTGTTAACCTCAACTCAATAAAAATGCTTAATTACAAGAAAACTATACCTGTGCCATGATCAAAAGATCTGAGCATCAGATAAAGCACTATTCACTCAATGTATGCTAAAATTAATGTGGGTGGGTGCAAAGCTCCAGTGCAGACTGATCTGGGAGTGTAGCCAGAAACTGGACTGAAGTGAAACATCTACCTGAGTTCTTCTAGTCCTGTCCACCACCCAGTCCATGAAAACTGACTGCCTTGTTTTTTCCTCACTCTTTCCAAAACCATTAAAAGCTATGGGGCTCTTAGGGGAAAAGACATCTTATAACACCAAAAAGATGGTACCCATCTGTTCCACTTTTCTATGTTCCAAAAAATAACTCCCTCAATAAGTCAGGAAACGCGACAACTAAAAACACTGAACATCCCTATTTTGATTATAAAAGATGAAAGCGTGAAAGAAAATGGGAAAACTCATTGATGTACGATATGCACAATAAAAACAGTGATACTGAGAGTTAAATGATCATATATCTCCCAATAATATGACAGCCACGTAGATGTTTCAAATATCTGTGAGAGTTTTCAAAAGGGAAGGTAGCTACTATCACACGACCTACAATCAGAGCTATGTAGGTAATTAGTATATTGCAATTAATTGTAATGAAAGTAAAAAGCAGATATAACTAAGGCTGCATCTGCACTGCAGAATTTATGCAGTCTGACACTGCTTTAACGGTCAAGGCTTAATGCTATGGAATTCTGGGATTTGTAGTTTGCTGGGCACCAGAGCTCTGACAGGGAAGGCCAAATAGCTCACAAACTACAAATCCCAAAATTCTATCGCATTGAGCCATGACAATTAAAACAGTGTCAGACTGCATTATCTGTGCAGTGCATATGCAGCCTTAGTTATACCTGCCTTATAATTTCAATAAACTAATTGCTTACAATTCTGATAGTAGGTTTAATTCTGCAGAGTAGATGCAGCCTAAGTTTCATTATACTTGAAACTTACCAAGGGCTAAGTTCACTCCTTTTGTGGTATAGTTATTACAATTACTTTTATAGTAATAGATGATGACTTCACTAAATGATAGAAGAAGAGCACAACATGGTTCAAGGGATGGGCTGGATTGGGCCTCATGCTCCATTTTGTTTCGTTGACATGAGAGCAACAAAGATGAGAGAATAGTGTATTTTGTACCATAAGCAAGCATGTTGTAGCACTGATGTGTGCATTTTAAGTAACCAAGAAGGTAATTATCTTATTTATTTTTATGAAGTAGAAAAGTAAAGGGGTAATTTTTAATAAACAACTAGTATAATTGGTTAAACATTGGAAGTAACCAAGCACTTCTAAAAATAACTTTCTAAGCTCCTCCTAATATCAGAAGCAAAGCAAAATAATGAAAAAGCGAACTCTGGAATCATCAAAGAGCCTTTCTACCTCAGAATGATGGAAATTAACTCCAAGGTTTATCTTCCCTTTGCCCATGGTTTATGCTCTTCCTATACACAGAAGAAATATAGTAACAACAGGGCAGATATTACATGGATCTTGACCCTTTCCCCCCTCCTCTCTGCATTAAACACCTGCTCAGTTTAATTCTCCAATGCAGATATGTGGCATTCAAGCTATGAATGTATGCAGCAATAATCTTAAATGGTAGCAAGGAAATATAAACCTACTCCAGTACAAGAAAAAACATACAACAAACAAACAAGGGTAACGCTGGTTTTGCCTTGAGAGTCAAGATGAATGCAGCGTTAAGGAGTTTAAACTCCTTGTGTGAAAAAGCAGGAAGTGAGTGAGTTTCACATCACATATATCAAGTGTGAGAACATCTGGCTTTTAGCTCACTAGCCCAAATTCTGCACTTGGATCTCTCCAAGTGTTCCCTTCCACACTACAAAGCTCCACCTCTCAGATGTGGCACAAGTAGTTCAGCCACTTTGCTGCCCTTTCCTGTGAGAAGAAGGAAAACAAGGAAGAAAACCTCAATCTCATGTCACCTTCTCTTTGACTGGTGACCTTGGTATCTGTTGGGGTTTGGTTCCAGGACCTACCATGGATACCAAAATCTGTGGACACTCAAGTCCCATTAAATACAATGGCATAGTAAAACAGTATCCCTTGTATAAAATGGCAAAAACAAGATTTGCTTTTTGGAATTTATATATTTTTAAATATTTTCAAACTATGGATGGTTGAATCTGTTGATAAGAGGACTGGCTGTATTCTACCATTCAGCTACAATAACGAATGTATTAGTGCACTGATTTACAAATAATTGTCTTTGCAGGAGTGTTTCTGAGTATCGGTGGGTTGGAGGGACAGACTTGAGCAAGTGATGTTTTTATTCACTATTAATCACTGGGTTTGCCATGTGCCAAAAGTAAGACGCAGCAACATCAACTCACCTTAATTACTCTTGCCTGAAAACCAGAATGACATTTTGGGAGCCAAGAGCTTTAATCAGAATGTAAATAAAGCTATCCTCTTCTTGCTCCTACTGAGGAAGCAGGAAAGTATGGAGAAGTTTGAACATGTTCTCTGAACGTTTTAAAGATCTTGCTGACAGGCCAGCAAAGTAGGAGTGCCTAATTTTCAAGGAATGGCCATTATCTGGTGGGCTGGGTTTAAAGAACAATACTTGGCTTTTATGAAAACTCACTTATTAACTATCTTGAGGTAGAACATGGGTTTATGCATGATGATTGAAATGAAACTGTAAAGTATAACTTTTCAGTGGTAATTCCCAACTCACCCAACTCATTCCCAACTCATAGAAATGTCAGAGATATTCCAAACCCATTCCATTTAAATATAATTTTCATATTTATGTTTCATATTTAAAGACAAAGACAAGCCTCTAACAACTTATTTTTATAATAGCATGCAGGTCATATTCTGCCTGACCGGTTAGATAAAAAGAAAAGGTGATGCTAGTTTTCAGTCTTCTGACCAATAAATACAAAAATGTCAGGATAACAAACCCATGACGTATGTTTAATGCTGTTTAAACAGGAGAAGCATACATATTATTATACACTTAAATACAGGTAACATAACATGTTTGAAATAAGCTTATTTAAAGTTATTTCAAACAGATTACTTGCATTTTGGTGTGCATTTGCATTTAGGTATATATAATGTACCATCTCTTTCTTCCCTTGTTAAACTATTCTTTAAAGCCTTCCCAAAACCTCAAATAATCACATACTTAGGGGTAAAGTTGGGAGCCAGCATAGTGTAACAGTTTGAGTGTTGGACACTGGGAGACAAGGGTTCGAATCCTTACTCAGCCATGGAAACCTACTGGGTGACTCTGGGCAATGATGGGGCTGAAAAAGTGTCAAGAGGTTGCAGAAGAGTATATGGGCCAAGCATGCTGATGCTGCCTATAGGTTGCCAGCTGCCAGTTCTTACCTTAAAGAAACAGTCAAAATATTTTTTTTGATATGCACCTACATATTTCTGGGACTGAATAGTCTATACAGAGAAGGAATCTGTAGCTGTTATTCATCTGCGTTAATTCTTCTTAAGAAAAGGCACTGCCATATATATTAGATGCACAGTTTGTGGGAAAACAATGGTTTTGATGTTAGACTAAGGCCTGCTACAGACTGCCAAAATAAAGCTGCTTCGGGTCTCTTTGGAGGTATGCTATTTAAATAATGCATGTGTCCTAAGAATCCGGAAGCTGCTCCAAAGCTGCACTCCAGTGCTTAGGAATGGAGTGTGGCTTTGGTGTGACCTACGGACTCGTAGGACCCATGCATCATTTAAATAGCATACCTCCAAAGAGACCCGAAGCAGCTTTATTTTGGCAGTCTGTAACAGGCCCAAGACTCTGGGGGAATCACAGTTTGAATCCTTGCTCAGCCATGGAAAGCAATTGGGTGACCTTGAGAAAGTCACACATACTCAGCCGCAGAGGAAGGCAAAAGCAACCCCCCTCTTTACAAATTCTGCCAAAAAAAACAAACAAAAAAAAAAACCATGACAGGTTTGCCTTAGCGTCACTATGTCAGAAATGACTTGCGGGCACACAATAACAAGGGGTAAAGAGCTGGAGGAATAGTTCCCTGGCTCCCTTAATCTTTTGGAAATGTCAGCTGCACAGAACCTAATATTTGTTTCTCCAAAATGTGAATTGGCTAGGTGCTTATCAATTTCCCACAATCCTTTTAATAAGAAAAATTTGAAAAGTGACCATTTAGGGAAAGGAATTGGAATATGCCTGAGAATGTTTGCTTTAACAAACCTTCCCATGGCTATGCTACTGGGTAAATTTTAAGCAAACTTTGAAATATAATTTGGCACAATTTATTTTTAAAAATCACGTAAGATTTTATTTTCTATCACCACAGATGCTTAAGAGGAAAAGGAGGAGGATGTTTCAAACCACACCCAGCCACCATAGGACTCCCACTTAACTCTCAATTTACCTAAAGTGGAAAGAATAAGTGGAGTGGCTGAGTCAGGCACAATCTGTTCAATTTCAATGGCAATCCCTATATTTCAGAGGAAGCACTGGCAAAAAAAACAGCAACACCCCTGAGTACTCCTTGCCTAAAAAAACTGTATGGAATTCAAAAAGTAGCCATAAGTCGACAGGTGCGAATACACACATAGAATCATAGAGTTGGAAGAGACCACTAGGGCCATCCAGTCCAACCCCCTGCCATGCAGGAAATCCAAATCAAAGCATCCCTGACAGATGGCCATCCAGCCTCTGTTTAAAGACCTCCAAGGAAGGAGACTCTATCACCCTCCGAGGGAGTGCATTCCACTGTCGAACAGCCCTTACTGTCAGGAAGCTCCTCCTAATGGAGGTGGAATCTCTTTTCCTGTAGCTTGCATCCATTGTTCCGGGTCCTGTTCTCTGGAGCAGCAGAAAACAAGCTTGCTCCCTCCTCAATATGACATCCTTTCAGATATTTAAACAGGGCGATCATATCACCTCTTAACCTTCTTTTCTCTAGGCTAAACATCCCCAGCTCCCTAAGTCGTTCCTCATAGGGCATGGTTTCCAGACCCTTCACCATTTTTGTCGCCCTCCTTTGGACACGCTCCAGTTTCTCAATGTCCTTTCTGAATTGTGGTGCCCAGAACTGGACACAATATTCTAGGTGGGGCCTGACCAGAGCAGAATACAGTGGCACTATTACTTCTCTTGATCTAGACACTATACTTCTATTGATGCAGCCTAAAATAGCATTGGCCTTTTTAGCTGCCGCATCACACTGTTGACTCATGTTCAACTTGTGGTCTACTTGGACTCCTAGATCCCTTTCACACGTAGTTTCATTCAACCATTTACCTTTTACAAATCTTTTAATCACTTGAAGTATAAGTAGGAGTTCTCCTATTTGAAATATGAATTAATATTTATTCTTTAATATTTATTTCATGCTTTTTTCCCCTTTATATTTTGAATTTAACTAAATAGGTGATGGGATGTTAATATAGACATCAAACCAATAATAAATATAATAAGGAAATGTTCTGTCCTGGGGAAAATTTTCCTAAAAAATTGAAGCAACGTAATAGAAAGCCTATCACAAATCACATCTTGCTCCTTCTCCAGTTGGTAGTATACCAGCAGGCAAAATTAAAAATTTACTGATAATCTGAAAAGTCAATGTTTATTATACTTCTCTTCATTACTTCACAGCACACTAAACAAATTAAACCAGTAATCCTTTTTCAGTTTGAGGTTTAAGATACATTTAAATTAAATATGCATGGAACATTAAATTATGGGTTTTAATAAAGTTTGAAACAGTGAAACTGTTAGTCTCATTTCCTGATACCCAAGTTTGCTGAGAGTAGGGGATGGCAGATGGCATGGGAGACTTAAAAAGCTGCTTTATTTCAAAACTGAAGATTTTCAAGTACCTGGTAGTTCCCAATAATGGTGGTGAACTGCATTTTGGTTGTGTAGATCACAAACCATATAGCTCTTACTGAACTCTTCATGTAGATTATTCCTCTTTATTTAATTTATCTTTTTAATTTCAGTCTCATAAAGGATTAATTGGCTGAACAGCAAATGTTTAAAGTTGACAGCCCTAGTTCATAACGCTATTGCCAAACTGGTCCCAAACAATTTCATTGTGATGTGGAGCATACCTTCTTTGAAGAGAGTACTGTTAACATCCATGGGACTCCTTCCAGTAGGACTGTGCCACATGGTATTTTTAAGACATGTTCACCCTTCACAGCCTGAAACTTGAACAGATTTACTGGATAATAAATCACTCAGATTTCAATTGAAGTTTTTTTCCAGGGAGGCCAGCCTTACTCTGTAAGCATCTTTTTACTAAAACAAGTCTTTGGACTATCTTAAGTGGTGGTGAGAACATTCAACGTGCTGTTGATCGTGATACCCAAAGAACTTGTTTCTCTGTAAACATACTTAGTGTCTGAGTGTAAGTGTGTTATATCCCAGCCTAAGCAAATGGAGAAACATTCAAGTGCCCTCAAACTGCTGTTCCAGCAGAGTGTTACTGGGCTGACAGACTGCAGTGATTCCACATCTGTATTGTCAACTTACTGCTTACATTGCATCCCTTGACTCTTGTGATAAAATCAGTACAACTAGGCTACTCCTTTTGACTACTAAGGGAAAATCTCTGGTCTTTAAGCATGACACAGCCCACAAAGCCTTTCAAAGTGGCTCCTCATTCTTCCTATGCCAGCCATACCCATTCTTGTGCCCTTGCTGCTGTTTTGTGCCCCTATGCAATCCCTTCCCACTCCTCAGCTGCTTTGTTTCTACTGGGTGAGCAAAGGGAAAAGAAGAAGTGCACTGGCTGCATATAAGGCCCCTCTTCCCCATTGCCAAGCTGTGCTCCTGTCTTATTGTGACTCACCCTCCTGTTCTTTTATCTTTTGACCATAGGAACAGTTCCATTCAGCTCCCTATTGGCACTATTCAATACTACAAGCTAGAGGTGAATCGGAGAATTAAAAGCATTTTTTTCTGGAAAACTTAAAATTCCTGCACAGGCACTGTGCCACACCTACACACAGATCTTAGACTTTACATTCACATAAATACATTAAAAATAGCTTAGTGCTCACCCCCATACAATACACTGCAATAACAACTACTTCAAATGTCTAAATCCAGAAAGAGCCAGGGAGCGAGAATGAGGGAGGGTTTGTTCTTGCGTTTTTGAGAGACATCTAGTGGTTCTTCGCTGTGTGAGACTGGACTTAGGTGAACCTTTGTCTTCATCCAGCACAGCTTTCCTGTTCCCAGTAGAGATGGCACTGCAGGTATGGGATACTGAGCGAGTAAAGTACACCCCCCATATCCTATGCTACCTTTGACCCAAGAAGCCATGGACCCTCAAACAGAAAGAAAGTACTTTCTGGTCATTGTACCAGCTTTTTGCAGGTGCAGTTTTCAGCACAATGAGATGGAAGGAAACCTGATACATCTGTTGTGAAACTGCAAAAGGTAAATAAAAGTATTTATAGCTACGTGTTAACCTGCCATTTCCAGAATTTGTTTTTAAATAACAACAAAAGTCACACATGAGCAAGAAGTGTGAACTGCTTCACCCAATTCAACCTGTGGGATATAACAATGGTCTGTCCAATGAGCCATACAGACTCCCTTCCACCTGGCAACTCTTTAAAGGTATTTTCCTTTTTGTTTCACTGCCTTTGATTTTTCTTTACATCATTTCTATTGTTCTTAACAGTTTCCACTTGTTTGGAGGGGGCAATGAAAGGAGAAAAGGAAAGAAAAACAGTCCTGCTCAGGAGAAATAAAGACCACTCTTTTTTGTTGACATAATGCTGGCACCTGACTCACAAACTGCCACGTTATCAAGAAGGAGCTGCAGCACACATAGTAACGTTTCCCAAGTTAAATTTCAGGCAAGTGTTAATAGGGGTGGGGTGGAGGAAAGCAAATATTACCTGTCAGGAGGCTAAGCAGTTAAGAGACAGCCTCTCTCTCTATGCACTTTCCATTAGCCACAGGGTTAAAGCCAAGGCAAGCAATGGAGAGGTTTTAAGGGGAGTTCAGAACCAGGACACCTGCTCAGGCTAGATACACAGACCCACCAAAACAGGGACGGTTCCTTAAAAGCCCTTTATTGTAGCACAAGGATGTGTGGCAGAACAAATACAGTCATTCTAGGATGGATGGATTTATCATGCCAGAATTTTAAATGTCAATAATGTAATGTTTTAATTGTATGAATTGTTAAATTGTTGTTTTTTAAAAAACTTTATATTTTTAATGTTTCATGCTGTTTTAACTTTTAATGTTTTAAAATGTTGCTAACTGCCTTGAGTCCCTGCACCTGGTGGGATATAAATAAATAGAAGAAGAATAACAACAACAATAATATCAACCTCTCAGCATCCGGGGGCCCTGGCTTTTTAATGCCTGCCTCCTAAACAGCATGGCATAGTGCTTTCAGTGTTTGACTACGACTCGACTACAGGGTTCAATTTCCACCTCAGCCATAAAACCCACTGGGAGGCCTTCGGCAAGTCACACTCTCTCAGCCTCAGAGGACAGCCATGGCAAACTTCCTCTGAACAATGTGAAGGCTTTCATGGCCGGCATTTATAGTTTTTTGTGGGTTTGGGGGGCTATGTGTCTATGTTCTAGAAGAGTTTATTCCTGACGTTTCACCAGCAGCTGTGGCTAGCATCTTCGGAGAATGGTGGCATGGAAGAGTGTGGTATATATATATATATATATATATATATATATATATATACATACACACACACACACACACACACTGTGTGACTCTTGGTAGGGTCCCCAAAGTAGGACCCCAAGGGTCACACAGTACATATAACCTGACACACCTCTCAGCCAAACCCACTCTGACCCAATCTTGCCAAGACAGGGTCACCATGGTAAGTCAGAAACAAACTTGAAGGGACGCAACACACACATGCATGTGGTGCAGTGCATCCACATTGGAGACATAACCCGGTTTGGCAGCACTTACTCTTTGTCTGGCTCAGGGCTATGGAATTCTGGGAGTTGGAGTTTGTTGTGGGCCCAGAGCTCCTCACTGGGCCCACAACAAACTCCAACTCCCAGAATTCCATAGCCTTGAGCCAGATAGATTTAAAGCGCTGCCAAACTGGGTTCTCTCTCCAGTGTGGATGCATCCCCAGAAACCTTTCCCCTTCCAGTACCTCTTTGCAGGCGTGCAGGTTCTCCCCTCGAGTGACAGCACCGGCCCAAAGCAGCACCAGAACCAGAGAGAGGTACCTTCTCCCGGTACAAAGAGGCGAAGAGATGGAGATGGAGGACCAGCAGCTCCCCACAGCATCCGCGGGAGGAGGATGGAGCCCACCAGCCATGGCGTTGCGGAGGAAGGGAAAGAAATAGAAAGAGACAAGGGCGGCCAGAGAGAGGCAGGTGTGCGACCGTCGTCGTCGCCTCGCTCTCTCAAATGAGATGCTTGCTGCTGCTGCTGCTGCTACTGATTCAGCCTCGCCTCGGACGGCCACGCCCCCTCTCCGCCTCGCGCCGCCCACACACCCGTTGCTTAGCAACCGCAGCTGGCCGTCGCTGCTACTGCTGCTGCTACTGCGGCCTTAGTTGGGACTGGAGAGCACCTGAGCCACTCTGCGTTCTAAGATGCGCCCGAACGTTCTGACACGACGCGCCTGTCCGCCCGCGCGCGCGCGCCCCATCTTAAGTATAAGAGCCGTTCGGGTTTTCGCGCGCCCTCCCGCCCCTTTTTTTCGAAAGCCAGCGTTCCATTATTGTGCGCGCGCGCGCAGGGAAGAATATTATTATGTTGACGGTTTGATTAAGCTGAGGGGGGAAATGAAAAAGCCCCATCATGTTTCTTTCTTAGTGTGAGCGCCAACAGACACGTCCTCCTTTCTTTCCAGCACCGCCACCACACCTTCCATTGCCTCCTCATGTCCATAAACGTCCTCCCATTTTGGAGCACAGCAGCAAGACTAACTTAAGGGCCAAAACACGACAATTCCCGTTTAACTGCCCTGGCTCAGTCCTAGGGAATGCTGGGAACTGTAGTTTGTTGTGGCACCAGAGCTCTCTGACAGAGAGAAGGTTAAAGGTCTCACGAAACTACAGTTTCCAGAATTCCCTAGTACGTATTAAGCCAGGGCACTAGTTACAGCGGTCTCACATTGGATTATTTCTGAAGTGTGTTTTTGTAGCACCTTTGAGACTCACTAAAAGAATGAAGTTGGCAGCATGAGCTTTCCTAGACTTCAGTCTACTTCCTCAGGTGCATTTGGACATCTGCATTTTTTAATATGAGTGTTTTGAGCTCGTCTTTGGTCATGTCCTCCATTTTCCGGGAAGGCCCTCCATTCTGCAGTGCAGCTGAGGGAGTAGGTTCAAGTCATAGGGAAGCTCATGCTGCCAGCTTCTTTCTCAAAGGTGCTGCAAGATCCCTTTGCATACTGGTATTATTATTACTATTATTATCATTATACTTTATACAGCGCTGTACACACAATAAATCAAATAGAAATATTTCGAATGCCATACATTCGACAAAATAATAACAAAACGCATATAAAATAATACATAATAATAGATGATAGGAGTCGATAAAATAAGCAGGCAACAAATTAAAACGTCAATTTTCAATTCCAGACTAAGGTCCAAAACACACCGTGGAAATAATCTAGTCTGAAACAGCCTTGACTGCCCTGGCTCAGTGCTAGGGAATCCTGGGAATTATAGTTTGTTGTGGCACCAGAGCTCTCTGTGACAGAGAAGGCTAAATGTCTCACAAAACCACAGTTCCCAAAATTCCCTAGCTTTAAGCCAGGGCAGTTAAAGCAGTCTCAAACCGGATTATTTCTGCAGTGTGTTTTGGACCTAACATGGCTAGGTCTTTTGATTCAGCAACCTATCGTCTTGTTGTGTGCCTTCAAGTTGTTTCAGATTTATGGCGACCCCTATCATGGGGGTTTCTTGGCAAGAGTTCTTCAGAGAGGGTTTGCCATTGCCTCCCCCTGAGGCTGAGAGAGTGTGACTTGCTCAGGGTCACCGGGTGGGGGGCTTTCATGGTGGGGCTGGGATTCGAACCCTGGTCTCCAGAGTCAGCGTCCAACACCCAAACCGCTGCGCCACTGCTAGTTCATAACAACCTGCCATTGTTGGCATGTGCCTTCAAGTTAGGGCCCAAACAGACAGGCCAAAATAAAGCTGCTTCAGGTCACTTTGGAGGTATGCTGTTTAAATGCTGCATGCGTCATAAGAGGTCGGAAGCCACACTAAAGCCACACTCCAGTCCTAAGGACCAAAGTGCAGCTTTGGCGCAGCTTCTGGCCTCTTAAGATGTGTGTGTCATTTAAACAGCATACCTCCAAAGTGACCCGAAGCAGCTTCATTTTGGCCTGTTTGGACGCATATTTCTGACTTAAGGCGACCCTAAGGTGTCCCTGTCATGCGGTTTTCTTGGCAAGATTTGTCCAGAGGATGTTTGCCATGGCCTTCCCCTGAGGCTGAGAGAGCGTGACTCTACACCTGCTGAAATGTCCCTACAGTTGAAGATACAGCAGTGGGGGCCATTTATTCCTGTTTATTCCTAGTTTCCGTCATTAGTAGCCCCCTGACTTCTTGGTGTTTTAATCATTTTTACCATGTTTCTCCTCAGTGAAACCCTGAGGGGAGTCCGGGTCCCCACACTTTTTAAGTGAAGAAAAACATACAGTATTTTCATCTAAAGAGGGAAAGTACATCCAGAACCTTAAAGTTGCCTAATTACAACACTGTGTAAGAGACTTTGGCTGGATCCGCACTGCGGAAGTAATCCGGTTTGACACCACTTTAACTGTCATGACTTTAGTGCTATGGAATTACAGAAAATTTGTAGTTCTGTGAGATATTTAGGCTCGTTTGTATCAGAGAGCTCTGGGGCCACAACAAACTACAATGCACGTTTTCTGAGACATCAAACTAGATGATCAGAACTGTAATTCCTCTATGCATCTGAGGAAGGACTTAAAATCCAAAACACTGCAGAAATATTCCAGTTTGAGGCCGCTTTAACTACCATGGCCCAGTGTTGATTGTGGCACCTGAGCTCTTTCTGACAGAGATGGCTCAATGTCTCACAAAACTACAGTTCCCAGAATTCCCTAGCATTGAGCCAGGGCAGTTAAAGTAGTCTCAAACTGGATTATTTCTGCAATGTGTTTTGGACCTTAGTGAGTTAGTCTCAAAGATGCTACAATGGTCCAAAACTGCAGAAATTATCCAGTTTGAGACCGCTTTAACTGCCCTGGCTCAATGCTAGGGAATTCCATAGCCTTGAGCCAGGAAAGAGTTAAAGCGGTGTTAAACCGGGTTATCACTCCAGTGTGGATGCCGCCCTCGTTCCCCATCCAGCTGCGGTTCTGCTTCAACATCTGTCATTTCCCTGCAAATCTTGATCCTGCTCCGCCGCCTTCGCTACCATTTCCAGCCATTAGGGGGCGCTTTAGATAATGTAGAAGCGGTCGCCTAGCAACCGTCGCCGGACACTCAACAGAACTGGCGCGCGCCGACAGAAGCCCAGGTCGGGTCTTACTTGCTGCTGCAAGTGCAGCAGCCGGCGCTCCTAGTCGATCCCTCTGGCGCTGGAGGATGCCAACCACCAGCTGCCCCTTCCCAATCCCCGACTCTGAAGATGGGAAACCCTACCCTGGAAACAGCCAGACCTTCCCGGTAAGAGATGTGTGGGGTTTAAAAAAACTCTTCTATTAAAGATATGCACATGGATTTATTGTATATATTATATTGTATAGTTATATGCCAGCAAAGTATGAGCGGAATCAAGGGCTTGCATCGGGAAGAACTAAAACAAATGACAGTACTTTCCCACATAGAGAAATCATACTTGACCATAGAGAATCATTGGAAAATACTTGCCCATAGCAAGTATTTTCCAATGATCCCCTGCGGAGTAAGTATTCCCCAATGATTCTCTATGGGCAAGTATGGCCCTCCTATGGGCAAGTAGTGTCATTTGTTTTAGTACATTCCGGCTGCATCCACACTGCAGAAATTATCCAGTTTGACATGGCTTGAACTGCCATGGCTCAGTGCTATGGAATGCTGGGTTTTTAGTTTTGTGAGACATTTAGCCTCCTCTGTCAGAGAGAGCTCTAGTGCCACATCAAACTACAGTTCTCAGAATTCCATAGCATTGAGCCACAGGCAGTTCAAGCAGTGTCAAACTGCATTATTTCTGCCGTGTGGATGCAGCCCTTGGTTCTGCTCATACTTTGCTGGCATATAGGCTGTCAGCCTGAATTATTTCTCCAATGGAGATGCAGCCAAGGAAGCTATTAGAGGCAAAAAGATTCCTTAAGGCAATGTGGGGAAGAATTCATTTTTTTAGAAGGGAGGAGAAAAAATGAGGTTCCCCATTTCTGGAATCTCTTCCCTAAATAGTTGCAGATCATTACCTCCTTAGGTAATTTTAAGTCTGAATTAAAGATGACTTTGTTTAGGGAGGCATTTCAGATTAACAACCCAATATTTCAGACAGTTTAGATTAAATGTATGAACTAGTGTGCCTTGTCTTATAGTTTATAAATTAG
The DNA here is from genome assembly GCF_019175285.1 of Sceloporus undulatus. Classification (NCBI taxonomy): domain Eukaryota; kingdom Metazoa; phylum Chordata; class Lepidosauria; order Squamata; family Phrynosomatidae; genus Sceloporus; species Sceloporus undulatus. Next base: position 68,842,637 of record NC_056525.1, on the reverse strand, counting down.
AATTATTTTAATGGATAAGTTGTTTGTTTTAAATTTTATGCTTGTGATTTTAGATTGTATGCCATTGGCAGTTTTATTTTTCATAGACAATTATGTAAAACTCTGTGTAAAATTTACAGTGCTATATAAACTTCAATAACAACAACAACAATAATAAAAAGGAGCAAAGTTGGCAGCATGAGCTTTCTATACACAGGAGGACTTGTGTAGCTTCTGAAAAACTGTGCACAGTTTTTGTTAAAAAGCTGCACAACTTTCCGACATTGCAAGGAAAAAGGGAATCCCAAGTGCCTTGAAGCTACAGAACAAAAAACTGCCTGATTGTTCTTGACATCTGTCGGGACTTTGAGAAATCCGTATTTACTATCACTGGTACAAACAGGATTTACTGAGGGGGTCTTACAGGCTTGAAATTGGGGGTCTAGTGATATTGTTGTTATTGTTATTGTCTGCCTTCAAGTCATTTCCCATGTATGGCAATCCTATTACAGGGTTTTCTTGGCAAGATTTTATTCAGAGGATTGCCACTGACTTCCTCTGCAGCTGAGAGAGTGTGACTTTCCCAAGGTCACCCAGTGTGCTTCCATAGCTGAGCAGGGATTTGAACCATGTTTTCCCACAGTCTCAGTCCAACATTAAATTCATTACGTTCCCCACAAATGATGCGCCTAATATTAGTAGCAATGCCTTTTCTTAGGAAGAGTTGATCCAGATGGAAAACAGCTATAGATTCCTTCTCTGTAAAAACTATGCAGCAACAGAAATATGTAGGTTCACTTCAGAAAAATATCTTGGCTGTTTCTTTAAGCTAATGATTGGCAGCTGGCAGCATGTAGGCAGCAGCAGGAACAACAACATGCTTGGCCATATGCTCTTCTGCAATCTTTTGACACATTTTCATCCTCATGTCACAGACCCTGGCCTTAGTAATGACACTGCAATAGGGCTGGCCTAGCTCACAAATAAGTTGCAAATCAGGAGAGTATATTTCTTCAGAATAAAGATATCTGCAGTCGCTATTTTGAGCTCTAATACTTTTCATTGGTCCAGAAAACACCCTATCCTGTACCTGCCCATCTTGGCCACCAGCAAGACCCCTGGAATCGCTTACATGGAGCACGTACCCTAGCAAGCATCCGAAGAGAAGTCTGGTACTCAGAACCTGAGGTACTGATCTGCTGTTACCTTCCCTCTTTGCTTTGTTTTCCAATTTGCCTTTCCCACCCTATGATTCTTCCGCTTAAAATGTGTCTCAAGCACTTACTGAGAACGTATCATTTTTCCCAAACTTCTTTTTGCCTTACCTTCAGTAGAGAAGAGTTAGTCTTCATGTTGACATTCAAAGGACAATTCTTAGAGGTGCTATTATTTACTTACAGCAAGCCATTAATTTATTCATAGGCATATAAAAATGTGAATACTGATTCCCTCCCACCCTATGTCTAGGTTTCCAGAGACAGCCTGGATTTTCATCTCAGTGCTCTGTACAATCACCATGAAGACCTGCTTCAAGACAAGAACAAAGTAGTTCTCCATAAAGAAACAATCTTTGATAACCATGGGTAAGCATAATCCATTGATCTTCTAGGTTTCAGCAAACTGTGGGTTTTCACAACATTTATATTAATCAATCAAACAAACTAAAGGTTGTACCTGCGAGGCCAATAGTGGCATGTGATTCAGTATGTCACAGGGCCACAAGCTTTGAAGCGACCATTAGCATTGTTTTCTATTTTTATGAAAACTATTTTTGTATCATATGTAGAAGAGCCACATTTCTAGGCTTTCCCTCAGAGTAAATTTGCACTGGTGCCCATCCACAGTATTAACACAGGCATGCTTATACTTTGGCTGGGATTGTGCATTATCCCACATTAGACATGCCTCTTAAAGTACTGTAATGCAATAAAACTCCCCTTGCTCCTCTTGGCACAACGACTGCTAGAAACACTTCTACCTGTATGTGGGTTCATTTAAATGTGCAGTTTACCTAAGGATCTGTCAACTGAAGACAGTGTGAATGTGGAATAGTTTGTACTCATGAATGTATAGTGTACTTTTAATGTGCATTTAATTTAGTATGAACAAACAGAAATGCACTAATGCAGGTATAACTGATTAAATAATTCCTGCTACTTCTTACTGATGTGTCCCCTACATCAGGCTACTGTTTTGCTAGAGGTGTATGGCCCTCTCCCAACTTTTTAGTGACACACAATCTGTGCATTGTAGATCACTTCAGTGTCTACAAACATACTAGAACACAATGGACCACCGGCAAGGAGCGCTTTTTTGTGCTTCTTTTGTAGCCAGGTTTGGGCTGCCTTAGGCAGTTGTGGCACGGTTTCGGTCCAATCTGGAGGCGTGTGTCATCTGAACACCACGCCCCCGGATCAGCCTGAACGTAGCGCTTTTGGCCCATCTGTTTCAAGCCATAGATAGAAAAATATAGCCCCAGTGTCTCTGCGTAGGCATTAATAACATGTTAAAGCTTATCCTTCCTCTTGTTTTTGAGCACTGTAGGATACTGAAAGGTTTAGAGCCTGAGCAGGAACGCCGTGCACCTTCAGTTCATTGTCCCTCTTCCAAGGGCATCTGTGTGAGACACTGGATCAACCCAGTAAAAGAGTCAATCCACAGCATTGAGGGAGCCATTGGTAAGTACAACTAGTAGATACCTATTAAAGATGAGCTAGAATAAGAACATAAAACCCTCTATTTCCTTAGATTAGCAGCTTGATTATTATTGTTTTTCAAGAGAATATAATTATATTCTTTGCTAATAATTTAAAAAGCAATATAGAAAGCTTGCTTAACTGGAGAGCTACTGAAATGAATGGTGTGGTTCATACATAGGAAACAGCAACATTAGAGAACAATTCTTGAAAACAATGCAGTTGTTCTTAGCTAGTTTTAAAGGGTGGGTTATGTGAAAAACATTAAACAAAACATCCAACCAGATCTACCTAGATTCTATGGTTTTATTCTGCTCAGAGTAACCTACAATTCTATACCTACCATGGGCCTTTGGAAACCACTGGAGTTTTGTTCCAGAACCCACCCACACCCACATGGATACCAAAATCCATGGATGCTCAAGAACCATGAAATATAGTAAAATGGTGTCTCTTATATAAAATGGCATTATTTTTTGAACATTTTCAAGCCATGGTTGCTTAAATTCATGGATACAGAGGGCGAATTTTGTTCTAAACACAACCATATTTCTCACTGTTGTGAAAAAAATAGGTTTTATGTATGTTTTAAGAATTCAGTTTTTCTGTTATCCTCAACATGTAGAAAATGTTTAGTGGATGTTTTTCAAAAGTAGGAGGGTTCTCTTCAAGTGGTGTATATGGCAATACTCAATGCACTGATCATGGGGAGATTTTCCACTATTTGGAATGTTCAGGAAGAAGTTGACACAATGGCTTTTGTTGTTGTTTTTCAGAGTCTCCACACACAGCTGCCACTAACAGTGGATACTCCCGCAAAGAGAATGGAGGGATCTTCTATCACTAAAGATGTCACAGAGCTGACTGGCCATGGTGCTGCTTTTGGTCCTTTAATCACCTACACAGGGGTTAACTCTTTGCTTTGCTTTTAGACCATTAAACCATGCAGCTTCACTGAATTCTAGTAAGGGCACAGCAATACTGTATTGCAGTGGTAAAAGAAAAAAGAAAAAAACCAAACAAGCTGTTTCCTACTGATGAGTGACCCTGCGAACTCAGCAAACCTACATTATCCAGAGATTTAGTAATGGATTCAATCAGTCTGGACAGAGGTCCATTTAGACTGAATCAAACATTATTTGACTTTAATCTCACTTATACCAATCCAATCTGGCTCAAAGTGATTCACATTAAACTTGTTAAATAAAAGCCATATTTGTAGCTTACCTCAAAGCCACATGCCTAGCCAGTTTTCTGGGCATTTGTTGTAATATCCTGAAAAACCTGTTTTTTCTGTTCTGCATTAATGTCACAACTATAGGACAATTTCAGGAAGAGAATGCAGTGTATTTTCAGAGACCATGTAAACAAAGAGAGAACTAAAATATATGTGGTCAGAAGAAAAGATTTTCCATAGTTTTGTCTGACACTAGGTTTGACCATATCTATATAACAAAAACACTTTATGGATCACTGTAAATATTAAATACCAGTAACTCTTTCTGTATTACAAATAACTTGGCAAACATCTTCCTTTGACCTAAAACTTAAAGATACTGTTTGTCTGTTTCTTTGAACCCAAAGATCATTCTTGTGAATTCCTATTTCCTTGAGCAGTGTACCTTAAGTGAAACACTCCAGGGCAATTCCCAGGAACAAAATGCTTAGAGACTCTGAAGACTGTAACCATTATATCCAGTTCACTGCCTCCTTCCCAAGTCAACCAGGAACAAGGATGAGCCAAATGCCAAAACAAACACATAAAGTTTGCAAGAACAAAACATAACAGATGAGAGGACCAAAGCAGTTCAAAAGACTTTAATGAACACAATGACTGTGTGCAGACTATCTGGTACAATAGATGCAGCCTGTGAGCAAAAAAGTGACTGGTTCAACTCCTGCATTCCTACCCAGCCATCATGATTTGTTAGTCCTTATCTCCTCAGGATAGTAACAAATTAGCAGTGTTGCTCAGCCTGGTGCCCTTCAGATGTGACTACAACTACTTTCATTCCCAGCCATCCTGGCCATCAGTCTGGGGAAGGCTGTGTTCCTCTACCTTCTTAACCCTCTCCAATTCCTGTCTACATTCTTCTAGTTCTGTTTTCAACTGGTTTTCACTACCTATTGTTTCCTCTAGCCATACTGTACCCTACTAGTGTTCTTCCTTTGCTTTTCCAGTATAACTACTTCTGGCCAGCCTATCCCCTCCTGACCAGCTTATTGATTCTTGTTTCCTATTACCTTCCCTAGCCTATCTTTCCTTTACCTTCAATATCAAGAGACCAGCTACATTCTTCATTCAGCATTCTGACCTCTGGAAACCTGTACTTTAACCTTCCTATTTCCATGGACTTTTTCATAGTCCTCGGACATTTAATCCCAGCCAAAATGCCAGTGTTCATTTCCTGAACAGGAATAGCAGTCTGTTCATTTCCTGGAGCAATTAAACATCTCAAGCATTATACCACAGCAAATCATCGGGAGGGTTCAGTATAGCAAGTTATAGTACAATACAATATAGATCTACACTGGGTGGAAAATGTAATAAAATAGGCGAGTATAGAATTTTGACTTGCAAAGTTTGTTGTCACCAGGGCTGTATGATCATGATTTGCCTTGAGATTTGCAAACTAATAGACCTCCTACTCTACCCATAATGCTGAATTCTGACATAGGATCTTGTTGCACATGTACCTACATGAACAAAGGCATTTTATGAGCAATGCAAGAACATTATTTTACCACTTGAAAATTTCCTCCAAATTTTTTCTTTCTTTCAACAACCTTAACTTTTCTTATTTTCATTTTGGTGGCAAAACTCATCCGCTTTTTCAGCATGGCTAATCTGCTTTTCCCTTTTCTTTCTGCCTTGGTCTTCACACATGCTGAGTGATTCAGGAGGCAGCCACTTACCTTGTCTATTGTACATAAGCAGATACAACTACAGTAGGATCATCTAGAATACTCATTCTTTCCCAAATCAACGCATTATTGCACTGTTTACTGCTGACATGCAGCAGTAACACAACACTGAAAGTATGCCTTTCTCCAGCCCTTCTTCAACATCTGCCAATGCTGCAAAAAACAAACAAACAAAACTTCCAAATAGACAGAAGATAAGAAAAGTGAAGCTGGGCTGGTATGTATGTGCCTTCAAGTTGCCTGTCAATTTTTGGGGACCCCATTAATTTCCTAGGCTTTTCCTAGGCAAGGAATATTCAGAAGTGGTTTTGCCAGCTATTTCCTCTGAAATATAGCTTATGGCTGGGTTCCTGTAAAAAATATAGTCTATGGCTGGGCTCTTTGTAAAAAGGAGCTTGTCAGAGGCTTTTTGAACTGAGATACTCCTAAATGTAATACTTTTGAAACAAGCCAGAATGTACAGTTTAGCCAATTAATAATAATAATAATAATACTTTATTTATATACCGCTTTTCCAATGATCAAATTAAACATCTAGGGGTAGCCGTGTTGGCCATATTAACATAAAAAGTGATATCTTTATTGGGCCAACCAAAATGCACAACTACTTGTTGCAAGCTTTCGAAATCACACTGGTTTCATCAGGCAAACAGGAGAAAAAAATTGAAGATGTTAGTCATTGGCCCTCGTTTTCTGTTTCTGGTCTTAGTTAGCCCTCCCCACCATTTGAACTAAGACCAGAAACAGAAAATGCAGAACTATGATTAACATCTTCAATTTTTCCCTCCTGTTTGCCTGATGAAGAAACCAGTGTGACTTTGAAAACTTGCAACATGTAGTTGTGCATTTTGGTTGGCCAAATAAAGATATCATTGTTTGGATGTTATTAGTTTAGCCTATTGTTATTTTAGCTTAAGTAAAGAGAAGCTGCTCACCTCCCCCTACTGGAAATAGTTTGAAATGCACTTGATGTGGCAAACCATGCCATTAAATAACTCTACAGGAGTCAAAAATGCCTTCAAATGATCTCTGGAGGTGTGGAGGGCATCTCCACCATGACTGGAGGCCCTTTGCACCCCTCCTCAGGTAAACCTTTTTCAAATATTTTACCCCCAAATGCCCTCTAGCGTATTTACCTCTCATGTACTAGGGCTAGAAGGTATGGGATTGGGGGGGGTTGTTTTGTTCTGAAAGACTGGACACAGCCATCCAAGTTCTTGGAAGATAATGCAGCCCCCTGGCCCTCCACTGTTACCCACTTGATTTTAATTTTTCTTCTGAAGATCAAAAATATCACTGTGGCTTTAACTTCCATATATGGAAATCTTTGCACAATATGCATTAATAGCATTAAAGCAAAAATCCACCAACTTTCTAATAAACCTCTTTTAAAAAGCCTTTAAAGCACAAAAGCCATCCTAACAAAGACAAGATGCATTTTAAACAGGCAATATGCTTTCCTTTTCTGGGACAAGATTAACAGCTCTGAAAGCTCTACCGTGGTGCTTTTCCCCAAGAAAAACTGGTTAGTATGCTTAAAGTGGCAAGCTGCACATGGGCAGATGTACTCAACTTTATTACCACTGTTTTGGTCAGATCAGTGGGCTGAATATGAGATTATTGCATCAGTGTTACAGGCCCAAGAAAAATCATTCCACCCTCTCTGCAGGATACATTTCTCAGTTTAGCTTCTACACTAACTGATTAGCAATGCCTTTCTTTCTGTCAGTATGTCCAGATAAATATGAAAGGAATAACCATAGAACAGTCTTATTGTTAGCTACTCTAAAGTCAACTTCAACTCAAGACACCCCTATGAAAGAAATATCTTAAAAGATCCCCTATCCTCAATCACTCTGCTTAGGTCTTGAAAATGTATAACCATGACCTCCCTGGTCAAGTCTGTCCATCTAGTGTGTGGTCTTCTTCTCTTTCTACTACCCTCTATCTTTCCTAGCACCGTTGTCATCTCTAATGAGCCATACTTTATGATTTGGCCAAAGTACAACAGCCTGAGTTTTGTCATCTTGGCCACCAAGGAGAGTTCATGCTTTATCTGTTCAAGGACCCATTTGCTTGTATTTCTGACAGTCCACAGTATCATCAGCACTCTTCTCCAGCACATCTCAAATGAGTTTTCTTTTTATCCATTCTCTTCACTGTCCAGCTCTCACATCCTTACATGGTAATAGGGAATATAATGTCTTGGGTAATTCTAACGTTAGCATTCAATTATATATCTTTGCACTTTTAGGATTCTGTCTAATTCTTTTATAGCTTCCCTCCCCAGTCCTAGACTTCTTCAGATTTCTTGACTGCTCTTTCTGTTCTGATCAGTGTTTGATCCAAGACAGGGAAAATCTTTATTTCACTTTCCTCTTCATTTAGGTTGAATTTATGCAAACTTTCCATTCATTATTTTTGTTTTCTTAATGTTTAGCATTAAGTCTGCCTTAATTTTTCTTCTTCTTTGACTTTTAGTAATTGTTGCTTTCTGCTAGTAGTATGGCATTGGCTATATATATCCTAGGTTGTTTATGTTCCTTTCTCCAGTCTTCATTTCTCCTTCTTGTGTCTAAACCTGCTCTACATAATTTCTGCATACAAATTGAACAAGTAGGGTGATAGAATGCAGCCTTGTTTTGATGACCTTTTAAATTGTTGTGTAGCACCCTTTATAGAATCATAGAGTTGGAAGATACCTCAAGGATCATCTAATCCAACCCTCTGCCATACAGAAGTACACAATCAAAGCACCCCCGACACGACAGATGGCCATCTGTTTAAAGACCTCCAAAGAAGACTCTACCACCCTCCGAGAGAGTGTATTCCACTGTCGAAGAGTGTTACTGTCAGAAGCTTCCTCCTAATGTTGAGGTGGATTCTTTTTTCCTGGAGCTTGCATCCATTGCTCCGGGTCCTGTTCTCTGGAGCAGCAGAAAACAAGCTTGCTCCATCCTCAATATGACACCCCTTCAAATACTTAAACAGGGCTATCACATCACTTCTTAACACACGGTGCCAGTGTTCTTAGTGGCCTCAAGAAATTAATGCAGCTCTGAAACATTTAAATATTAGCTCTCCCAACAAAGGAGCATGCAATGACTAGCTCTGTAATGTAGCCATGTTAATCTGTTAAAAGTGTAGCAGAAAAAAACCCAATGCTAAAAGGCTCAAATGGTACTGTTAAGTCTTTTAATAGACGTTGTTGTATGCTGTCAAGTCATTTCTGGCTTATGTCAACCCTAGCATGGGGTTTTCTTGGCAGAATTTCTTCAGAGTGGGTTTGCTCTTGCTTTCTGCTGGGGCCGAGAGAGCATGCCTTGCCCAGCATCACCCAGTCAGTGGGTTTCCATGGTTGCCCAGGGTGCATCTACATTATGTAGAAATAATGCAGTTTAGCACCACTTTAAGTGTTGTAGCTTCAGCCTATGGAATCCTGGGATCTCTAGTTTTACATGGTCTTTACCCTTCTCTGCTGGTGCTGGGGGCCCACAAAAGTACAAATCTCAGGATTCTGTAGGGTGGAGCCATGGCAGTTAAAGTGGTGCCAAACTGCATTATTTCTACAGTGTAGAAGCACCCCCCAGTGTCCTAAGTTTAACTGAGGCGTAACTCAAAATACAATACCATGCTAGGTTATAAACTTTTGTGAACTAGCCCACTTCTTCCATTTATTACACCCAAAGACTCTTTGTTTCACACTATATAAAGCCCAAGTCTTATTAGCACTTACAAAGGTTGCATCTGCACTGCAGAAGCAACAGTTTGATACTGCTTGAACTGCCATGGCTCAGCGCTATGGAATTCTGTGATTTGTAACTTCATGAGATACTCAGCCTTCTCTGTCAAATCCCAGCATTCCACAGCATTGAGCCATGCCTGTTACAGCAGTGTCAAACGGCATTATTTCTGCATTCTGGATGGTCTGGAAACCATACCCTATGAGGAATGACTTCGGGAGCTGAGGATGTTTAGCCTGGAGAAGAGACAGATAAGAGGTGATATGATAGCCCTGCTTAAGTATTTTAAGGAGTGTCATACTGAGGAGGGAGCAAACATGTTTTCTGCTGCTCCGGAGACTAGAACACAGAACAATGGATGCAAGCTACAGGAAAAGAGATTCCACCTCAACATTAAGGGCTGTTTGACAGTGGAACACACTTCCTCGGAGTGTAGTGGAGTCTCCCTCCTTAGAGGTCTTTAAGCAGAGGCAGGATGGCCATCTGTCAATGGGGATGCTTTGTGGGAGTTCCTGCATGGCAGGGGGTTGGACTGGATGGCCCTTGCGGTCTCTTCCAACTCTATGATTCTAGGAACTTCCTGATCAGCAGTGGAACACACTCCCTCAAAGAGTGGTGGAGTCACCTTCCTTGGAGGTCTTTAAACAGAGGCTAGATGGCTGTCTGTTGGGGGTGCTTTGATTGTGAGTTCATACATGGCAGAAGGGGGCTAGACTAGTTGTCCTTGTGGTCTCTTCCAACTCTATGATTCTATAGGGACGTATTAAAATAAATGACAGCACTTGCCCATAGGAAAACCATATTTGCCCAAAGGGGATCATTGGAGAATACTTATTTATTAGGTATTTATACCCTGCCCTACAGCCCTAATGGCTCTCAGAGCGGCTTACAATCGTTATTTTTAATTAGATGGTTCCCTGCTCTCAGGCTTACAATCTAAAAGACATGACACAAAATGAAAAGGGAATGGTAGTGGGAAAGGGGATGAGGCCCAGTGGTTATTCTCTCCCTCTGAGGCCTGGACCAAGGCAGATGGGCTGGAGGGAAGGCTCTTCTTCAGGCTAACCCTGGCAGATCTGGGCCTGCCTGGTCACTCCCTCACAGGCCAAAGGATGAGTGATGGAGGGAGGAGCCTCTTTCTTCAGGCTAGCCCTGCTGGATCTGGGCCTAATCTTTATTAACATTAAAATATTTTAATTTATTAAAATTAAGGACAATACTTACCTATAGAGAATATAGAGGCTGGACTGCTAAAGCGTTCAACACAAAAAAGGGAATCCATAAATGATTCTCTATGGGGCAAGTGTTCTCCTATCATTTTCTATGGGCATGTATTCCCCAGTGATCCTCTATGGGCAAGTATTTTCCAACGATCCTCTTATGGGCAAGTACTCCCTAATGATCCTCTGTGGGATTCTCCTATCATTCTCCATGGCAAGTACTCCTCAATGATTCCCTCTGGGCAAGGATTCCCAATGGGTAAGCACTCCCAAATGATCCTCCATGGCGGCTAAAGGGAAGAGCGGAGAGGGAGAGGCCCAGAGGGAGGACGGCGTTTAATCCGGATCAGAATCGCCTCGATACACATTGGCAGAGAGGAGGGGGTGACCCCAGCCTCCAGCCTCATCTATCTGATCAATTCATCATTTCCGACTAAAACGGCCGCCGGCTCGGTTGACCTGCTTCGCTGCACAGCGCCCGAGGAAGGGCTTCGCAGGAAGGGGGTTATTCTCATTTCGGGGCCGGAAAGCGGCGGCACCACCGGCGCCCGATCAAATAAGATCAAAGTGTATCAGAAAAGCAAGGGCCGCAGCGCGGGGACTCACTCACTCTCTCTCTCACGCTCCCTCAACACACACGCCTCAGCCACGCGCCAAACGTCCTCACGCACTCGGCCTCCCGCGCGCATACAACCAACCAACACCCGCCCTCCCCGGCTACTGCCCACTGGAATACTGGCAAGCCACGCCCCCTCCCGCTCTCTTATACCCCGCCGCACAGGATTTTGGGTAATGCTCTCGTTCTTGCAGCCTCTGCTCGCGATGTTTGGGGCTGGCCACGCCTCTGAGGTAATCGCATGCAGGCAGGTGGCCGGCGGTGACGTCATCCAGGGAGTGTTCTTCTTTTTTGAACTTCAACTCCCAGAAGCTCTAGGCAGCTTGGTCAACGGTCAGGAATTCTGGGAGCTGAAGTGCAAAACATCTGAAGGAATCGAAGTTTGGGAACCACTGGGTTCCAGTGGTCCCCAAACTCTGCTCGAATGTAGGACTGTCACTTCAGCTCCCAGAATCCCAGACTATTGGCCAACATGGCTGAGGCTTCTGGGAGCTGAAGTCCAAAATCTCTTAAAAGGTTACAGTTTTGGGCCACTGGCGTTAGACTAATGTCTAAAACACTCCACAGAAATAATCCAGTTTGAGACCGCTTCAACTGCCCTGGATCAATACTAAGGAATTCTGGGAATTATAGTTTTGTGAGACGTTTAGCTTTCTCTGTCGGGGAGCTCTGGTGCCACCATAAACTACAATTCCCAGGATTCCCTAGCACTGAGACAGGGCAGTTAATGCAGTCTCAAACTGGATTATTCCTGCAGTATGGATGCAGCCTTAATCCAACATTCAAACCACTGCCTCACACTGGCTCTGGGCCCCCAACCAACTCCCAGAATTCCATAGCCTTGAGCCAGAAAAGAGTTAAAGCGGGGCCAAACTGGTTTATTTCTCCAGTGTGGATGCAACCTATGTTTCCCTATGGGAACATTTCTCATACTTTCTCCAGAGGTTTGCCACTGCACTCCTTTGAGGCTGAGAATGTGTGACTCTCCCAGGGGGTTTCATGGGCAAGCGAGGAATTGAACCCTGGTCTCCAGAGTCATCATCAAAGCACCACACCACACAATTAGCACAAAAGAATATCCAGCCTCAATCTGGATTATTTCTGCAATATGTTTTGGACCTAACTCAGCCATAACACTCCCAAGTGTCCTTGTGCCAGGCTCTCAGCCTAACGGCAGGTTAGTTGTAACAACAAAAGTTGTCCTAAGTTGTCCTGAGATTTTTGGGAAGGATGGGATAAAAGGTGGATGATATTTACTACCCCATACCTCCAAGGCCCAGTTTCACCGATGATCAGACTATGTCACAAAATGTTATTTTATTATGTTAACACTTCTTAATATAATCAATTTCTTGCTGTATAAGATGATGTAAGACTTTTATTTCTAAACGGTATTCGGTTGAAAAAGGTTTTTCAGTAAAGGACTAACTGAATTACTAAGCAACACAGAGACCTCATACACACAAACACACACTGTTGTGTGCACAGCCCCTTCAGATGAGTGCCATGAGCTGCTTTGAAATTGTGCCATATTATATAAAAGACTTCAGAAAAGGAATTCAGTCACCTCCGCTGAAGAATGTCACAGCAGCTCACATTACAGATATGGTCGACATATACATGTAAAAGTAGTCGTAACCTGTAATGCCATCTGGTAATTTGACCACATATGTACAGTATAAAAATGTTTCTGACAGCATACCGTATGATCAAATTTGCGTATCATTTGTGGCCATAATTTTTATTATTTTGTTTTCTGCTTAACTAGTTCAAGTTTCTCCAGCCTGATGACCTTCAGGTGTTTTGGATCTGAACTCGAGTTCCTTACTGCTGTCCATATTAACTGTTGAGAACCGTAGTTCAAAATACTGTATTTGGGGAATGGCTACTCTTGCCAGTCTCCCATCCTTCCTGCTGTTTGGGATTTGGCAATATCTCTCTGGCATAAAGCACTGCCAGTGTACTTATGTAGTCAATTGCTGTAATGGGGGTGGGCCAGTGTGGCTGGTAGCTTCACAGCCATTCTAGTCACAGGCTAGCACTGCCCATTTACCTTTGCACCATGGGAAAATAAAGGAACAACTTGTACAGGGTATTGGATACTTCCTTACATAAACGTCTACAGTACAAACACTTGTGTAACCAAAGTTACACCAGTGTTAAGATCTGAAGATTCTTGACTTCCTATGGGCAAATATCTGGTTGGTGCTCTTGAGCTGTATCCAACAATGATATTGCGTTAACACAAAGCTCCCTGTACTAGCAGTTGCACATTTTCAGAATTAGCACAAGGGTGCTTGCCAATAGTCTTGTGTTGCATAAGCAACTGACAGCAGAAACGTATAATCCGGCTAGCAGGGATTTTCACTCTGCTAGCAATATGTTGGATTTAGGCCATGGTTTCCCATCCCCACAATGTGTATGAATTAGACAGCAACAGAGACACATCCGTGTTAGACTGAAATATTAGTATGCAAAGGGATCTTGTAGCACCTTTGTGACTAAATGAGTGAAAGATGTTATAACATACCGATAAACTTGCGTAGACTTGGTTTACTTCCCCAGATGCAAACAGCAACATGTATTAAATTATCAGAATTACTGCACATTTATATATAAATTACTATTAATCCCAAAACAGAACTAGACAGCAGAAAGGTCATCTTTATAAGAATAAAAAGTCACTTTTTAAAATCCCTGTGGCTGTTTAGATATGAGCTTTTTTTTTGTCAATTTAGCAAAATATTGTCTAATAGGTGAAGATTTTTTAAAATCAGGACCACTGGCTGCTAAATTATCTCAAAAATGCTTTTAGGGCATGTGCAGTGAGATTAGCCAAAAATTAAAAATTACAAAATTATACTTACCATGAAATAAAACTCCATTAAATGCTGGTACAAAGAAGTCATGCCCAATTAAACATCTTTCAAACCACAACTGAATGTTTTATGAAACTGAACTCTGCTTTTTCCTTCCCACTTCCCTAGAATTTAGAGTTCACAAAACCCATTTTTATTTCTTCAGATCCCAGTCAGAATACATCACAAATTATTTTAAAAGGAAGAAAAAATTCCAATGTCTATTAAATATGAAGTTTGGGAAATAAAAAATAAGGCAGATTTATTCAAACACATATTGCTGGAATACCAGAGGCCAAGCTAGGACTCCAGTATATTTCTTGCTGAACTAGAAACATATGATAAATTTCTATCTGTGAAAAAAAGTTGTTATACAAATAGTGGATTTTTTAAAAAGATTAGGTCCCAATCTTGAAACCATTTTGGAGTTTGTATCAAGTGTTTTCAACATCATAAGCTTTAAACATATAAGTTAAACATGCTCTTTAATGTAGGAGGTTTACCTCCAACACTTTAAGCACAAGATGACAGGAAAGGACCATTCAAAGGAGGAGTGTGAACTAAAGAGAACTTATAAATGTATAATTAAAAATAAAGAACATAAAGATAAATCTTCATTTTTAAAGTCTGTACACTTTCCAAAATATACATGTTATGATTTTTAAATGTGATTTAAACATCTTAACATCTATTAACTTAATGTAACAGCATATGACCTCATTGCTTTCTCCTACAACATTGATGCCAGAGACTGTGGCTATGTTTAAGTTGTTGGCAATTCTCAATTGTGAGCTAGCTTTGACAGAACATGAAATATTTCAGCACTCTTAGATGTCTGTAAAAAGTAGCAGGACTGTTAATTACTTTAAGAGAGATGTGAATAGATCACCAAAGATCATTTTCCCCCTCTGCGGTCCAGATATTTTCAAGAATACAGAGCACATAAGCACTTCTCTGAAATGCGCAAATACTTTACTACTAGCTAGTTTTCCATATGGTTTTCCAGTCATTTGTTTTTATGATCGCTTTAGCCTCTAATCTTAAAAGTGCATTAATCAAAGAAAAAAAATGAAAACAAATCTATGCCTGCCCTCACTGTCCACTGTTCCATTTTGGAGATTTACAGCAATTCCCTTTAGAACACCAGGAATGAAAACACTTGCCCCTTTCACGCTCTGCTAGATTGTGGGAAAAGCCTTAACCAGTTCTATTTGCCAGAAACAATTCATCTTACCCATTTCTACAAACTTATGATTTTTACTTTGTGCAGACAGTAACACTGATTTTAATGATCTGCACACAAAACAGTATTTGCTGGTTACATTCAAGCTCTACTAGAAGCACAAAGGGTGGTTGTTCTTACAAAGGCCACTCCCTTGGTCTGAAAGAAAGCTTGGTCATAAGAGAATTTCCTCTTGACATCCGTGTAGGGGTCTGTGTATGCTCCTCTGAGAGATATTGTCCTCTGAAGCCAAAGAGATATGCTTTCTATAGCATCATTGTTCATCAAAGAGCACTGTCCATCTGATGAGTTGGGATTCATTTTATGAAAAGGACATAAAAAGCCATGACAATGCAGGATATTGCTACTGCTGCATGGAGTCTTGTACCAATCACTGCCGCTGTAAAACCAAAAGATATTTATCATTTAAAACAATACAAAATACATGTTACTTGCTATAATGGTTCTGAGAATTGTCAAATTCTGTTTTATTGCTACATACACTAAAAGCACAGCCCAACCTCATCCTCCTTCAGTGAAGGAAGTCATGTAAGACAGGAGCAGGGCAGTTGATGACTAGAGCTCTTGGAGGTCTCTTATTCATGGGGTTGCTGTAAGTTCAAGTCAACTTGACAAAAAACTCCTGTGCCCCCCATATTGAATGCTGGAGGGGATAGATGGCACATGGATGCTTTCATTTCTACTAGTGGGTCCCACTATGTCAGGGTAGCAAAATGCTGCTGCTGATAGTAGCAGACAGAAAGCCTGTAAACTAGGTTGTTCTGTGGACAATGTGGGTAGAAACTAGTTTGAGACTCACTGCTTCCTCAGATGGGGTTAATCCAGGACAATCATCCTAGGATTGGTGTAACTGACCCCCATACGATCAACCATCTTTTCTTTTTACTCTGGACAGTATGAAATCTCCTTTCTTATTCCCCATTAGCCTCATTCAGGATTGCTCAATAAAAAACTCTAGTAAGTTGAGAAGAGAAATTGTTGCCCAAAAGCCATGCTCATTCTGTCTGAATTAAGCCTTAAACCTGACATTTTACTTCAATCATTGAATTTGGAAGTGGGGAGACAACAGCTTTTGACAGTTTGTTTCTTTTTACGTATTTGTAGAACGCATCTCAAACTCAGCATGTATTTGGTTCTACCCCATCAAAAGACAACTGCTAGGCGTCACCAATGGATACTCCTTTGGCATATGTTAGCAAACTTTAGTAGCTCATGCCTTTAACAAAGAGCATCACTTTCCTCTGTGATCATAATTTAAGTGGAGGAGGAGGTCATAGGAGACACAAGAGAAATGTAAAACACACTTTTGTTCAACATCACTCAGCTGATACAGATCCACAGAGTAATGACCACTACCAAAAATTAAATGACAGAATGCAAAATCTAGTACCAAAATCTTTTCTCATCTCACCATTTGTAATTGGCAGGCTCCTAAACATTGTGCTTCAATTCCAAATTATCACAATTAGGGCAGAATTATAAATTATAAGGCAAATCTATCATGAGGTTTTCTTGACAGGCTATGTTCTGAGGAGGTTTGCTATTGCTTTCTTCCGAGGCTGAGAGAGTTTGACTTTCCTTCCCAGCATTCAAACCACTATGCCACAATAATCTAATTTGACATCACTTTAACTGCCACAGCTCAATGCTATAGAATTCTGGAAACTGTAGTTTGTTGTGGCACCAAAGCTCTCTGGCAGAGAAGGCTAAATGTCTCACAAAACTACAATTCCCAGGATTCTATAGCACTGACCCACAGCAGTTAAAGTGGTGTCAAACTGTATTATTTCTGCAGTGTGGATGTACCCATGGTTAGAGTCAGTGTGGCATAGCGGTCTGAGTGCTGGACTTCAACTCTGAAGACCAGGGCTTGATTCCTCGCTTGGCCATGGAAACCCACTGGGTGGCCTGGGCCAAGTCACAGTTTCTTAGCCCCGGGAGAAAGCAATGGCAAACCTCCTCAGAACATAATTTGTCAAGAAAATTCTGTGATAAATCAGCATAAGTCATGCACACCTTCTGTTTGGAAATTTTTTGACATGCCAAAGGGGCACAACAGGAAAGACTGTGTTATGGTTACTTATTGTTCCAAGTACTTGTTGTTACTCTAGACAGCTCACTACACATTTGTTTACATGAATAGTTATTTCAGAAAATGTTGGTGGACTGATCTTTCCTGAATCAGGAGCTCTTAATCATGAGATAATTTTTGGTGTGGCCCTCTAAGCCCAGTCAGACTACTGTTATGTTGAGGCAGATGTGCCTCATCTACCACAACCATTTGTAACATAAACCATTTGTAACATAGGAAAGCACTCTCAGCCTGATCGCCTGCTGCTTTAAATGTTTTTATAACCTTCTGAGAAGGTACCACGTTCCCATCTCTCTCCCCACCCCAGGAACTTCGCCAAGGCTTCCCCCAGAGAGCCTCTTACCTTTGTAGAAAACCCCCCAGACCCCTCTCTTCTCTGAGAGTAGCCAGACTTTCAGCCGTGGGACCTTCCGGAAATAGGCGCAAGTGCAAATGAAGAGCAAACCGAAGACCAACAGCCCATCCAGGGAATACACTGCAGGGAAAGAAGCGGGGAAAGAGTTACCTTCCAACGGTGCTCCTGAAGAGCATCTTTCATGGCAAGGAAGGGAAGGAGAAGAGTCTCTCCAGGCCCTGACCAGGGAGACCAGATGTCCTCACTGGAAAGGAGGACAAGGCACCAAAGAATGAAAGACATTCAAGAAAACATGTAGGACACGACCACATAAAAGCTCAAAACACTTAATAGAGATGTAAATTCATTCTTCTTATTCATGCTCCAAATGGACTTTTGGAATTCCTCCCGGTCAGGAGGAGACTGAAATGTAAACATGTCCTGGAAAGGAGGGCCTCTGGTCATCCTGTTCTGGTTGAATCTGTTCAAAAGACCTCCCTTTGAGGGACCACTGGCCCCTCCAACTTTGCTTCTGCCTGGAAACATTTTCCAGGCCAGGGGAGTGACACCATGTCCTCCTAACCGCCAAAGGACAAGGCACACCTCCCCCCAAAAGAACGTTGGACTTACCTGAAAGACGTCCCTTTACAGCAGGAGTCCGAGTATCCTATCTGGTGGCTCCGCCCACTTGGCTCCTGTGCAGGTGGGAATAGGGAACACAAGGCACTGACCGGGGCCCTGGCCCCCCGCCCCTGCGGGCGGCCGCCCAGGACGACCCAGTCGTTTGAAGCCGACAACACCCCTAGAGGAAAAATTGTGGTCTAGACAATCAAACTATATCCCGCTCCCCCCGCGCCAGTAGGCAGGGAAAAGGGGGGCGGATACTCGGACCTTCCTCTGCTGTAACGGACGTCTTTCCGGTAGTCCAACGTTCCATTGCAGCCGAGACAGGCCGGCATCCTGATCTTGGATTTAGAAAGCCCAGACCCGATACTAGGGGGGCTAAACTGCGCAGAGGGCGGATCTGGCACCACCTGTTGCAAAAACCCCCTCGGCCAAAGGCCCCTCTGCCGATTGGAAGAGGTCGAGCTTATAATGTCTGGGAAGTAGACGGGGACTTCCGGTGGCCGCCCTGCACAAATTCAGCCAGTGGAGCATTGGTGGACAGGGCCGCAGAAGTGCCGCACTCCTCGTCGAGTGGGCGGTGATGTCTCCCGGGCGGTTGTAGCTTTAGAGACCTATAGCACTGAAATATGCCCTGTTTGATCCACCTCGCCAAGTTAGACCACAGACACTTTTTTGCCCTTTAGAGTTAGGCCGAAAGGAAACGCAAAAGTGCCTCAGCTTTCTAAATGAGGCCGTTCTCTTGGTAGATTTTATTTCTACGAACATCTAGGGTATGCCAACACCTTTCCAGGTCATTTGAGGGCCTAGGGCAGAAGGACGGGAGGACGATGTTTGGGAGTGTGGAAAGATGGAGTTAACCTTAGGGCTAAAGGTTGGATCCGGTTCTCAGAAGAACAGAGTCTGGCCTGATAACTAGCAGTCTTTGCGGGGACGGAGAGGCGCCGATCTCCGACACACGCCTTGCCGAAGTTAACGCTGTTCAGCTATCCGCTCTTGAGGGTTAGGAAACTGAGGCGGTACTTCCTCAGTGGCTCAAAGGAGGACAGTCAAGGCCTTTAGAACCGGTGGAGGTCCCATGACGGGAACCTATGTTGGTCGGTGGCGCCTTGTTGGCAAACCCCTTTTAGCAGTCTACGGACATGGGGGGGTTGGGATATCTGGCCGCCGCTTATGGGGCGGATGGAAGTGATGGCTGCGGCAGTGTCTCTTGATGGTGTTGGGCGCAGGCCCTGTAGCACCCATCTGAAGGAACTGGAGCACCGTCGGAACGGAAACGTTTGATGAACGTCTTTGTTATTGCGCTGCCTGCACCACCTTCTGACTGTCCTGAAGGTGTATTGTGATCTATTGTGGACTGCGTCTCGATGCGAGGATGAGTGGTCGACCACCTTGGGGCGTATCCATTATTTACATTTGGGCGTTCAATTTCCAGGCGTGAAGCCGTAGCCAGCCGGGTCTGGGTGAGGATCTGTCCTTGTGAGAGAAGGTTCTGTCCTGAGAGGAAGGGCGAAGCCCTGAGACGCCATGGCGAGGACCTCTGAGAACCGGTCGCCGCGGCCAAGCTGAGCCACCCGGATAACCTGCGCGCTTGACCTGCGTATCCTGGCTAGGAGTTTTGTGAGCAGCGGGGTCGGGGGAAACCGCATAGAGGAGACCGGTGGCCAGGGATAGTTTGGGCGTCCATTCCCTCGGCTCCCTCCACTTGAAACCTGGAGAGAAACCTGGGGGCGTTCTTGGCAGAGGGGGAGGCGAACAGGTCCAAACACGGGTTGGCCAAGCCTGTGACGATGGTCGGAAGACTCTGCGATGAAGGCTCCACTCTCCTGATCTATGTCTGTTCTGCTCAGCCAGTCGGCTTTTGAGTTTAGGGATCCTTGAAGGTGTTCTGCCTCCAAGGCTATCGAGTTGGACTTGCCCATGATAGAAAGGGATTGAGCCTCGACCATCAGGGACCTGGATCTGTTCCCCCCTGTCGGTTGACCTGGGCTTGGCTGTGGTGTTGTCGGTCCTGAATCAGGATCTGACCTCTGACGGACCATCTGATGAAGGCGAGGAGAGCGAAGCGAATTGCCCTGAGCTCCAGCCGGTTGATGCTGTGTGTCAACTCCTCCGGGCTCCATCTGCCCTGGGCCAGTTGTGTTCCGCAAACCGCCCCCATCCCCGGAGGCTGGCATCCGTCGCTGACTTGGACACCGGGGGTCTCCAAATTAGGCGGCCTTGTGGATTGAGTCTGACATCCACAGCGAAACGACTCCCTTGCTTCGCATGGGAGCTGTACGTCCTGTGTCTTTGAGGGCAATGGACCGCTTGGTGTGGTAGAAGGAGCCATTGCAGAGGTTCGGAATGGAATCTCGCCCACGGGAGGCACTGGATAGCTGCTATCATAAGACCCTGGAGGTGCGCCAAGGAGCTGGAGACTGGGGCGCCTGGAGGGACGTGCTTTTGATATTGCCCTCCTGAATGGATCGTTCCGGTCCGGGCAGGCACACCGTCCCCGCCTGGGTCTTTATGGCTCCCAGGTGGTGGATTTGTTGACTTGGGGTCAGCGAGCTCTTTTCCAGGTTGAGGAGGAACAACCGTGGTCGTGGAGTGACCTGATAATCGTAAGCGACGTCTGATTTCCCTGTCGTCTGAGGGGACCGGTATTAGAAGGTCGTGATGGTAATGGATAGACGTGTAAACCGCTGGGTTCTCCACCTGGCAACCAGTGCCACCATGATTTTGGTAAAACACCCTGGGGGAAGGATTCTAGTCCAAAGGGGAGCGCCCTGTTTGGTATGGCGGCTTGCCATATTGAACCTGAGGAATCTTCGCGAGGAAGGGTGGATCAACAATATGCAATTAAGCATCTTGAAGGCTCCGTGAAGGAAGCCAAGTCTCCCGGTTGGAGGCCCTTCTAGGATGGACCTGAGCGTCTCCATCCTGAACATTCTTTAGGACAAACGGTTGACACCTCTGGGTTTTTTAAATGGCTCTCCAGGATCCGTTTTTCTTTGGGACAAGGAAAGAAGGTAGAATAGCAACAGCCCCCTCTCCTGTCTTGGAACAGGTTCCGATGGCCCTGATGTCCCAGCAGGCGTGATGGCCTCCAGCAGGAGGTTGGTGTTTGCTGGGGTCGTGTTTGATCTGGGAGCGGAATGAACTTGTCTGGGGGCGTTATGGTGGAATATTCCTCTGTAGCCCTGACCGAATGGTATCCAAGACCCATTTGTCGAGGTAGATGTCTCCCAGATTGGCGAACCCCTGCAGCCTGCCCCCTACGGGGGAGCGCCGCATTGGGGATTATTTTTGCCGGGGTTGTTTTGGATCCCATTCCTTCTTGGGGGTGAAGGCGGGCTCTTCGACTGCTTGTTGGACCTTGAATCTCCCAACTTGACCTGTTGGGTTTGGACTCCCTGGTCGAAAGGATTGGAGGAAGAAGGGTAGGGGAATGGATGGAACGAAAGGAAGAGCGGGTTTCTTGTATGGCTTTTTGTTCATCCCTTTTTTTGGAGGTGGGAAGGGCTTTTTCTTGTCCTTGCCCTCTATTAGCACGGGCTCTAGGACTCTCCAACCAACTTGGACCCCAGAAAAGGAGTAAAAGCCAAGTTCTGTTTGGATTTGGAATCGACGTTCCAGCTCTTGAGCCAGAACTGCCTGCGGACTGCCACGGCCGCTGCCTGGGCTCTGGCACACTGTTGGATGGTATCAAGGGTGCATCGGCTGCGAAGGCTGACCGCTCTGGCAATTTTGTTAATGTTCTGTTTGTTTACCCTTGGTCGGTCGGTCAGGTCGGAGGTCTAGAGTTGACGGGAACAACTGGAGACTGGCTCGCATTACCATGATAAGTGGTCGCAGCCCTCATGGCAATGGATAAGGCCTCTGAGCCTTTTTGAGTGCCCCTCGGCCCTACGGTCCTCTGGGTTCCTGGGGTTGTCTTCCCCATCCCTACTGAAAACTGTGATGAGCGACGAGAGCCGCACAGGGGCATCCAGGTGGGACCCTGAGCTATCCATGACGGCTGGGCTGCAGTAACATAGTACTTGCGGGTGATGCCGTGATTGGTACTGGCAGAGGCAGGCTTTGACCACTCCTCTCTAATCGATCTGCATGATGTTAAGTGGACAAGGGATTGCTGGACTGAGGAGACCGGCACTGGGAATAAACCCGCTCATTTTAGGGAGGTCCGAATCAGGGGAGCGGGTGGCCAGGGTCTGGCTGGGAGCGGACAGGCCTAAAGTTTTGATTGTCTTTTTTATAGTGGAATATAGTCCTCTTGCTTGAACAAACGCGAGGACAATTGGCGGTCTGATTTGGGGATCCCCCTCATCATGGGACAGCTCGCCCTCCTCTGCATCAGAGGCTGAGACATTGTGCAGTCTCCTCCGATATTTCGTCCTCGGAGGACAGTGGAGCCCGAGGGCGCTGAGGCTAGAAGCCCTGTCGTGCCGGAGCGCTGGCCGGAGGGAGGTCGTATGGCACTCCGATCAGAAGAGGAGCCTGATGAAACCTCTCGTCCTCTGACCTTGATCGAAGGTCTCTGCGTGAGTTAAGGGGGAGGCTCTGGTCAGGGGATTGCTCGTCCCCGGCCGGGGAGCCCCCTTTTTCTGGACACCTTGCGTCCCTGACCTCCCCGATCTGACTGTGGCCTGGGGGATGGATGGAGTACGCGTGAGGCCCTCCCCCTTCTCCACGGGTTTCGACCTTGTCGCCGCGGCAACGCTCAGTCCTCGGTGCACGCCCCGAGTGCGTGAGGTGATTTGGGTACTGTCCCCTTGCGGGCAAGATGGCGGCGCCCGGTGGCGCATGGCCACAGGATTGCGGCCGCCACATGAGCGGCCCGCGTGTGCCGCTGGGTACTTCCGGGTCGCCCGGAAAGTGGGTGGAGCATTGGTGATCCAAGATGGCGCGCGCCATGGGGACCTGGCGGCGCGTGCCTGAGGAAAAGCACCGGGCATCCCCACCCCATCCGGGAATGAGTCACCGGGGACAGAACGGGCTGAGGAACATGGGCCCTGGCCATCATGAGCAGGGCCCGCCCCCGGGAACGCAGCGGCTCCCCAAGCCGTGTGGTGGGCTTGCGATAGCGCGGGACCGGCGCCCTCGCTCCCTCCTGGGTTGGCTCGGTGGAGGAGGGGGGTTCCTGGTCCGGAAGGAACTGAGCATCTCCTCAAAACTGTGGCGGCGGGGGGGAGTTACTTACATCCGCCTCGCGGTGTGTTGTTGGATGAGGGGTCTCTCTCAGACCACCCTTGGGTCGTCTGGGAGTCCCCTAGCTGCAGCGGAGAGTCAGTGAGGGCCTCCTCGGCCGCTGCGGGCGCGCTTCCACTTCCAGGGGTGCGGCTGGGGAAGCGCTCGGCGAGCAGCCGGCAAAGCCGGGCTGGCCCCGGGCAAGGTGGGATGGAAGCGAGCTCTCCTGTGGCTCTGGCCTCCCTGTCGGCATCCATGCCTCTCAAGGGTGGGGGAGAGAGGGAAGGCGGCAAGGCAAAGACAGCAGATAGGGGGGGTTGGCCCTTTTTTTTTTTTTTTTTTTTTTTTTTAAAGGGAAGAGAGTGGAAGAAAGGAGGGCGAATGAAAGGAAAAAAAAGGGAAGGGAAGCCAGGCGAGTCCAGGGGAAGCTAGCGATGTGAGAATCTGGAGATGTGCTGACAAGGTCCTACCAGTGTGCGAGGCGAGGAAGAAGACTGGGGTCTCCTGGGCGGATCCCCCGCAGGGGCGGCGGGGCCAGGGCCCGGTCATGTCCTTTGTTTTCCCTATTCCTACCTGCCTACCAGGAGCCAAGTTGGGCGAGCCACCCAAGATAGGATGCTCGGCCCTTCTCTGCTGCACTAAATGTAGGACCTTCAAGTAAAATGGAGGCTGTGGCCAGATTAAAAAGCTTAAAAAAACACTCCTAGAAATGTAAACCATGCTTCAATCGTGCTAAACAAAAGTTATAAACAAAGGAGGACGAGTGCGCAGAATGTCGGGCATTCAAGAAATGGAGGACACGAAAAATAAAAACTAAAATGAAAGCAACATAATAGGAATGTAAGCACATGCTCAAAAATGGGAGGACAGTAAGAAAACAGAGGACACTCCAATAAAACCCGGCATCTATCCGTATCCATGCATGCTTTGAGTCCTGCAAAATGGAGGACAATGGGGATCCTCTGGAAAGAACAGGAAAGCGAAAGGTAAGGGCGGCCCTGGAAAAGGAGGACAGGCTGGCCATGGGTAAAGGAAAAAGGCATCCTCGTACAACATAAGTACACCAATTACTTAATCAATATAAACCCATGCTTTAGTCAGGTCATAATGGAGGAAATGTGGGGATTCCTCATGGGACAGGAGGGGGAAATGTAGGACGGTCATGGAAAAAGGGACAAGGTCTGGCCCCAGGGCAAACCAAGTGGAGGAGGGAAGGAGGGTCATGGCCGCAGCATCCAGCGCTGCCCTGCTCGCCCCCCGCAGGACCCTCACACGTTAGCCATGGAGACTGCGCCCCAGGCCCGCTCCCGCTCCCCAGTCACCGCATCCCCTGCCACTGGAACGGCCAGCGCGGCACCGGAACGCCAGGCAGCGCCAATCGAGCGCCGCGGAGACGCGGCTCCTCTCTAGGCCGAGAAAGCGCATAGAGTTCTTTCAGGCACACTAGCCGAACAGCCGAACAATGATGGTTTGTGGCTGGGAGAAAGGGAGGGACCAGGTTCCCTGTGCTTCTGCTGCTGCTGCTGCCTGCTGCTGTTGTCGGCTGCGCATGCTGCTGCCGGCTAGTGTATTCTCACTGTTTTCTATACATTGGAACAAGTGCTGCCTTGGTTAAAAACAAAAACAATTTTCACGGTTTTCAAGTGGGAACTGATGTTCGTGGATTTGCCCAGTTTACCGTTGGCATGCTGTCCTGAACACAGGAGGTGGGCAGACAGAAATTTTAAATGGGCAGAAATATTGTCGGCGAAATAAATAATCATAATTTATTTCCAATACTATTTCAACATAAGAGTTATTATCATCTTCCTAAAATATATTCCCGTTAAAAATAATCTAAAAACAACCACAACATTCCTAATCGGTTCTCCAAGTTGGTCCTTATATCCACAGCTTCATGACCATTTCTTGCTTGAAAATAGTTATATAGATATATATATATAATATTACACACCCCACACCAACCACATTCTAAAGCAAACCTTGATTTTGTCATTTATATAAGGGCACATATTTTATACTATGCCATCATATTTCATGGGACCTCGAACATCAGCAGATTTTGGTAATCCCATTGGGTTAGTTCCTAGACTCCAAACCCAGTAAATGCCAACTGGGCCCATGTATATCTGGACTTTCCCCCCAAATACTTGATTAATTCAGTTTCCAACATTAAGGCAACATCAGGTTAACCTATCATGGATTTCCTTGGCAATTTCCTTCAGGGGGGCTTTGCCAGGCTATCTTTCTGAGGATGACGCAGAATGTAACTTGCCCAAGGTCCACCCAGTGGGTTCACGCTGACTGGGAATCAAATTCCTGGTCTCCAGAGTCAGTTCCAGCTGGGCAAGAGGAGCATCCCAGGATGTGGCACTCTATCATTTGTGTGACCCACAACTCCTTTTAAGGTTGCAGAATGTTTTTTCTTCATTGGTATTGCCGATTTTATACTATCACCCCTTTACTGCACTTTCAAGAACAGCGTGCCTTATATATATATATATATTATATATATATATATTATATATATATATATAAGGAGCTCAGGGACATTGGACATATGATGTCTTGGTTCACCCTCTGAAGGATTTAGCCATGTTCCAAAATTTCAACGCCGTAATCAGGAACTGGACTAAGCCACCAGCTTCAGCCTTGTGAATCTGCACGGGCTGTACAGCCTGCCATTCTGTTCTCCGCAGAAAGCCGGGCTGGGTGGTAGATGGTGGGGGAAATAGCAAACCACTGGAACTCCAAAACAAGGAGATTTCATAAACGCCCATTCGACCACATCTTTATCCCAAACCTGTTGTCTGGACAGAACACAATTATTAAATGGGGTTCTGCACAGAAGGCTGAATCCTTCGAATACTCACTGGAGTTTGTCACTGGCTGACATTTCTCTGGCCCCCTTGCCGTAATTTTTGACTTGGTGTTGTGCTACCGCCCCGTGGCCATCACTCTCTTTTTTGCCACTCCCCACATGGTTTCGGTCAGCTTCTTCTACCCGCCGCCGACTGACCCCTTTCCCCTCCCTCCTTATTCTTTCGGCTTCTGTGTTTGTTTTTTCCACCGTTTTCTTCCACGCCTCCCGGCCCCCCTGCCCTGGCCTTCTGTCGGCCTTTCCTGTTCGGGCGGGACCTTGCCTGTTTTATTCTCGTTTGGGCCTTTTGCAACCCCCACTGTTTGTCCCTCTTTTTCCCCCTTGTGTCCTTTCGCTTTTTTCTTCTTTCTTTTTCCTTTGTTGTTCCCTGCTTTGTGCCCTGTCGCTGGGCGCCAATTATCCCTCCATAAATACATGCCTATTACAATGCCAGACATCACTTTAATTAGGCTAGAATTACATGCATTCTTAGACTAGCTACTCATAAATCAAAATCAATTAAGACTCACATAGCAAGGAAGCATAGTATGTTCATCCCAACAAACGCAACTCTCTATGTCTTTACCAACAAGGGATTTAACAAAACATGTCTTCAAATCTTGACTGGCATGGTCGTTTTTGCAGCATTAAACAGTTGAAGAAAGGATTTATTACTTACATATGCTTTCCATTTTGACAGGGTCTACGAGGCTAGCATGCTAGATTTAGACATTATTATTTTAGATTCTAAACTGTTAGATTTTGACATTTCTAATATGATGGTTTTGAAAAGCATCTCAATACTATATCAGTCCAGAATCCACAAGACATAAATCTCAATTGCTAATTTCAACGGATTTGTTGTTACGCCTTCAAGTCATCCTCTGACTTATGGTCATCCCATCATAGATTTTCTGGCTATATTCCTTAATCAGGGAGGATTGCCCTGCTTTCCTCCTATGGCTGAAAGAGAGATCTTTAGGGTATCCCTTGGGTTCCTGGGTGAGCGGATTCAAACTGGGCTCCCCACTTCCTATCTGACACTGAACCACTTACTATACATGCTGGCTTCCCAAAAAAGACAAACACTTTCCCCACAGGCCCACCCCCAACCAGAGGACCAGATGTTCATGACAGCAACGGCGGCAACGGCACCGTAAAGTGTTATTATTTTACTATGTTTATTTTTATTGTAACCTGTCCCGATCCTCCAGCGGAAGGTTGGGCTATAAAGATGATGATGATGCTGATGATGTAGGTCCTTCAGAAAAATGTAGACATTACAAATACAACTCAAAACACAATACAGGGTACCCCGGGTTACGAATTAATCGTTCCGCCCGCCGCTTTCGTAACCCGGGCTTACTTCGTAGCGCAAAGCCATAGCGCTCATGGGAAAAGCCCGCGATTTCGTTGTGAATAGCGCCGAAAAGCACCAAAAAAATTTTCGTAACCCGAAATAACCTTCGTAACCCGGAACAGTTTTTTGAATGTATTTTTTCGTACCGGAAATTCGTAAAGGGGCGCATTCGTCTCCAGGTACGGTTGGGCGGGTACAGGTCCATATAAATATACGTTCATGCTTCTTAGCCTGCTGAAAATGGAGAACATTTTGGGAATTATTCCAGGATAGAGGTTTGATTGAAGTCCGGAAAAAGGATGATGTCTAGTCACCCTGCCCTGAAACAGAACTAGGCAAGTTAAACACGATGTAACTTATATTGATTAAATAATTGACTCTCAGAACCTAAGTAGGGTTAGGCCTGGTTTGTACTTGGATGGGGGATCCACCAAGGATTACCAGGCACAGTAGGGTATATTTCAATCAGAGGAAGATAATGTCAAACCATCTCTGCATATTCCTTGTCTAAGAAAACCCTATGGAATTAATTAGGTCACAATATATTGACAGGCAACCTGAAGGTGCACATAGACACACATTGTAGTTGGAACTAATGTCTTTTCATGAGAAGTTCATTTTGGGTGGCAGTATAATGGACCTTGATTTTTATGGAAGGACATTAACTTCACTCCTTGGAAAGGCTCCAACAATGGTTTATGTATAATCAAAATCCCTATCCAGCAACTTACATTCTAAAAAGCTACAGCACAAAAAAGAGGGGGGAAAGATGATAAAGAAGAAGAGTCAGGGTGACTAAACAGCCTCCTTTTCCAGGATATGTCCTACATTGCAACTTTCTGTCCAGGAGGAATTGCAAAATGTTTTCCATTTTGAGTATGACTAGCATGGATTTACATTTATATTGGAGGTTTTAGCTTTTACAGTATTTTGTAATGCCCTATATTTTTCTTGAATGCCCATTTTGCAGTGCCTTGTCCTCCTGAGGTTATGACATCTGGTCACCCTGAGAAGAGGGGAGGAAGCAAATAGTGTAGTCTTTCAGCCAGTTTGGTAGAATCAACCTGCTTCCTATCTCATGTCCCTTTGCTGGAGTCTGCTGGATTTTATGGCCATTGGTTGGCTTCCATGGATGCTCTTTGTGTGCTTTCCCTCCCTTCCCACAAGCGTGTATATTTATACCAGTGATGGAGAACCTATGGCACGTGTGCCAGAGGTGGCACTCAGAGCTCTCTCTGTGGGCACATGTGCCGTTGCCCTAGCACAGAGTTTGCCAGAGTTTGTTACTAGAAAGCCAGAGGGACATGGCACTTTGCAATAAATAAGTGGGTTTTGGATTACACTTTGGGCACTCGGCCTCTAAAAGGTTAACCATGACTGGACTATAGCAACTGTTTGGCCAGTCTAGCAATACATTGACATAACTGATGTATAGGATTGTCCTGTTAGCATGGCATCTGAAATCAGTCTTACTTGAAGTGTAATAATCCACAGGTCAGCTAACCCTGTGTCATGGTAAGAAATGTTTCAGAGCATCAGACTAAGGGAATGACATCCTTTGCTTAATCAGACCAAGGTTCTTAAAGGAACATGCCACATGACACCTGTCTTTCTCTGTCTTTCACTTCTCCCACCCCCATCCATCTAACCACACACCCAGGGATTAGCCTAAGTGCTTTAATAGGTTTTGCGAAGAGCCTGCTAAAAGAAGCAGGGTCCATCCACAATCACATTACTGTCTCTTCTGCAAAGAAAAACAGATAGGGGAACTTGATTCATCATGGTGAGGTACATACATTTGTGGCAAAAGTGTCTTTCTAAAAGGAATAGAACTCCAGTGTTAAACTATCTTTACAAAGTGGATGCCCTGTAAAATACTTCAAAGACAACATTCTACTGCTTGAAAGGAAAGGAAAGCAGAGAAAGACAGAAAGAGAGGGGAAGAGGAAGGATTTCTCCAGATCAGAGCCATGGGGGCCTCCCAGTCAAAACGGGTGAGTAGCTTTCCTCTTGATGGTATGTCAAAAGGGATGAAGCTTAAGGGAACACCTCACATCTCAGAGGCTACTTTTCTGGAAATATGTGAGGTCTCTTTGATCAGCCAAATCTGTCCCCTGCCTTTGTTGGCTGTGTATGGAGTCTGCAAGTTCTTCCAAACAAGGTTTTTATTATGTGGTCATTCTGCCTCATTTGTGGATTTTTTTAATACAGGGTGGAGAAACAATATTCTTTTGTACAGTACTTCTTTTGTACCTGCCAATTCTTCCATCTTTTCTTCTCACTGCTCCCATCAGTCAAGAAGGTAAAGCTGGAGGAACAGCTTCACCAATTCTTTTGGTTGCTGTTGGTAGGAGCTCTCTATTTTGAAGGACCCTGGGTGAAAAGAGATATGTAATTCCTCCTTTCTAGCACCACATACCTTTCTTACTTCTTTGTGAAAGCAGGCATAGATTAGATACACATGTCAGTCATGTCAGGTTATCCACACCACGAATTCACTCCCCTCCCTCCATAGCTGGGCTGTGTAAATGTTGTAGCATCGCTTACGCATTAGGAAATGATGTGTGTAGTATTTCTTAAGAGTGCAAAGAGGTGAGCAGTTGATCATGCACCGTGCAGATCCACATGATGTCAGCTAAGAGCTCTGTATTAACCCTCTGGCAACAGTGACCTCTCTACCTCACAGTGCTATTATGGTACAAAAGTAAGTGACCCTTTTACAGGTGGATAAAACAAATAGTTCTTGCACCCACGCAAAACAGCACCCTGCTGTGATAATCTCCTAGATGATGTGTAATCCTGATTCTGTGACTGGTCAACATTTTCACTCTTACATTGATCTAGTGAACATAACCCCTTTCCCCTACAGCCTCACAATAGCAGCCCAAGCACAGCCAAAACTCAAAGGGTTTATGAAGGCCTGCCAAAAAGGCTACTTTTAGCTCTGAGTAAGTTGACACTGCAGAGGAAGCAGGATGAAGCTTTGCCTTCCCCAGTTCCTATCTCATTTGCTTAGTTGCAGAGAAAAGCAACACTAATCAACATTTCAAATCCAATCAAGGAGGAGGGGGAAAGCTCAGAGTGAAAGGCGGAAGAGATGCTGACACAGCCACAGTGATGTTCCTGACCCTGAAAGTGGTGTTAATAAGTGTACAACATTGAAACAATTTTATTGGGAAAGACAACATCATATGAGGAAGGGAAAGCAATTCAGGCCTTTCACAGGGAGAATTGCTGAAACTCGGCATCAAAGAAAGGCTGAGAGTCTAATCAAGTTTCTACAAAGTTCATTTGTTGCCACATGAATAGCAGCTTCATTGTGCAGCGTCAATACACTCTATAAGTGAATGTGTCTCTTGCTTTTGTTCTCTGCAATTTAGGCTTCTCAAGATAAGCACAGCTGGCCCTAGTATTAGACAGAGTGCATCAGAATCCCACTTGAAGAGCAGGCGGTGGCATTGTCTGCTTCCATCTGCTCCAACTAAGTCTAATCTGCACTGCAGAAATAATGCCCTTTGACATTGCTTGAACTGCCATGGCTCAATGCTATGGAATTCTGGTATTTGTAGTTTTGTGAGAGATTTAGTCATCTTTGTCAGACAGCTCTGATGCCACAACAAACTACAGATCTTAGGACCACAGAGGAAAGTATCCAGGCCAGTTGTTGATGTGTGTTAACGATGCTTGGTTTACTCCCATGATAAGGAAAGATACAGCAGAAATAAAGACAGTTGCTGCTTCAATGTAGAGAATATAGGGGCTTGGTTGGAAAGGTCTGGATTTGCATTTGGATGGGTGGCTGACCACATGTGGGTGATATCTATTACTGCTATACTATCTATCTATCTATCTATCTATCTATCTATCTATCTATCTATCTTATTTACGTTATATCCAGCTTTTTCCCAACACATGACCCAAGGAGGTCTATAACAAATTAAAACCAAGAACAGCTGAAATTCTATTACACAGAAAGTATTATACAAGAAAAAATCAACAATGATATTAAAAGCATAAAGTTAAAATAGTTTAAAATGCATTTAGAACATAATAAAAAAGAGAAAACACAGCACACCACATTAAAAGACCCTTCTGCCACATGCGTTAAGAGCCAAAGGCCTGCCTACATAAAGAGGTATTTGCTTCCTGGCAGAAAGAGAGCAAAGTGAGGCCAACCACATCTCCCGCTGGAGGGAGTTACTGCTATAGGTTGTTATCCACCTTTTGTGAGATTGAATGTAGTGTAATGATGTTAGGATTAAAGTGTTGGACAGGCATCTGAGAGAAACTCATTGGGCAACTCTTTTTCGGCCTTCCCTTCTTCACAGAGTTGCTATGAAGATAAAATGTGGATAAGGAAAGCTATGCACACTGCCTTGAGCTGCAATGATGATGACTATTATCAATCATGGTAGTTTTGCCTACACCACTGAAGGGCAGGTTAACAGCAGCACTCAATTACTTACCTTGTTGAGCACTTCTGAAAGACCAGAGAGAGAAAAAGTAAAAGAATACCTCGTGAGAGCTCCATTCTTCCTGTGTAATGCCATCAACATGTCTGTAGTCTTGCCCTGGCGTCCATTAAAACTTTAGTTACGGAGTGGGCCTGTTGACACCGGTAGCTTTACAATATTTGCCACTGTTTTCTTTGGTTAAGGGACACAACTTCAACTTGACAGATGATGGGCTACTCAGCAGTGGATTAAAAGTAAATCTGCTCTGAGATGGAAAATCTAATCTTTCAAAGCTGGACAGAAGAGCCAGAACGATGCAGAAGAGCCTCCTACTACTGAGATGATCTTATAAATCAGTGGTTCCCAACCTTCCTAATGCCACGACCCTTTAATACAGTTCCTCATGTTGTGGTGACCCAAACCCATGGAATTATTTTTGTTTCTACTTCATAACTGTAATTAAATAGGTGTTTTCAAATGGTCTTAGGCGACCCCCATGAAAGGGTCATTCGACCCCCAAAGGGGTCCCGACCCACAGGTTGGGAACCACTGTTATAAGTGATCAGGACAAAATAGAAGAAATGGGAGAAGCAATGTAAAGAGAAAGTTATAGGGTCCGTCTGAAGTAGCTTATGTGTAATGTTTATGACTTTTCCCATCAGCTGCCAGGCTGGTGGAAAAACCTGATTTACAAAAGAGAGCAAAATTAATGCATTTAAGACACATGAAGCTTCCATGACTTGTTATTTGATACGTCTAATGCAACACTGAAAAGACTGTGAGAGAAACACCATCCAGATGCTGTTGGACATTAGTTCCCATTCGAGTCTACCAGCATGACCACTGATAAGAGTATTTCATCAACATTTTAATGGCCACAAGTTCTCTATTCCTGGCCTAATTGTTACCATTCAAGAGTATAATTGTGATTCTGCAATTCCTTCAGCAGCTGTTAAGTGAAGGCTTTATGGTGCAGCTTCTGTTAAACATATAGCTATTTACCTATTTTATTGTTACTTTGAAATCAGCAGATGAAAAGAAGCAGACAAAATTCAATACAAACATTATGTCTGTTACATACCCTCTAACACTTCATAGATGAAAACTGGAACATATGTGACTAAGGAAGAGCAGAATTTGGTCAAACTGGCAAAAGTTATTAAAGAGGAAGAACACACAAGTTAGTAGGGAAGACCTCAGTAGTTTGCTTTTTTGTGAGTCTACTGGGAAAGGAGAGACTCCCCTCCTTCCTGTCTGCCAAGTTAATTGAGCAAATTACTTTTGCACTTTGAACTCAGCTTGTACACATGGAAGTAAGCCAAGAATAAAGGGTGAAGTGAGATGATAGAAACTGGGACATTTTAAAAGCTGCAAATGTGAGAGGGCAGAGGATTAGTCAGGACTGCCCCTGCTAAACCAGGGCAGAGGGTATGCTGTGTCAGTTAGTAAGGTACCTTGCAGTTGACCCAAATAAGCACAGAAATTAGAATAATATTCAGTCTTATGCTTGCTTGTCATTGCTTAGTAGATGGTTGGATAGGGTGACTCAACCTCATTTTTCTCCTGCAGCTTAGGGGATGGAAGTGGGACTAAGGGAGCACAAAGTGGGGGAAACATCTATAGATATAATAACCTTGGGCCCTTTCCCCACTACACACTACACTACACAGCCATGGCTGCATCCTAGTATAGAAACCTGGGGCTAGTAGCCTGGTGACTCGGTGAGGCACTAGAGTTCTCTGGCAGAGAATTCTAAGCACCTCTCTTTAAACTATAAACCTCAAGATTCCATAGGATGTTGCGATGGCTGTTAAAGTAGATTAATATAATATAATTACCGGTATATGAAAGACCTGTTTGAGCAGACCTGTTCCAGTAAATGTCTGGGATGAGGACTGCCTATCTTCCTGGAGAGTGCCTTTAGCTGTTTCCACCCACACTCAGCCTCTGTGTTTGTAAATTTAATCAGATTTTGCAACACTATCATTCTGTGACTTCCTTCCAAGTAAAATAACACCAACCAGCATTCAGGGACCTTGGAACCTTTCATCATTTGGAAAAGTGGGTGATTCATGCAATGGCATCACCAGGGGAGTGCAGGCAGTATGGACCACACCAGGTGACACCTTAAGGGGGGGATGGCATCACTGCTCCTCAAACACCTACCTTTGGTAGAAAGGGCCTGTGGCATTAATCTGCTTCCCTTTAAAATGCTTTAAGAGATGGCGGGAGTGGGGTGAAGCTCAGTGGGAGAAGAAAGGAGAGGTCCCAGAATTTTTAAAATTAAAAATTCAAATTTCAAAATTTTATTTTTTAAAAAAATTAAAAAACTGAAATTTAATTTTTTATTCTTTTTAAATTTTCTTTAAAAATATCACTTTTTAACCAAATCTTTACCATGTATATGTAAATACATTTAGGTTGTGCATATGATATTGTAATTTGAAAGTATAATTTTAATTTTGCTAGTTGTTTATGTCACAACTATTAGCATTACATTCAGTGGTATATGGGAATTACAATTTACGAATAACACCAGAGCAAAAAAGCATTACTAAGGATTCTGTTTGGTGTGAAATGGAAGGAGGTCTATGGAAGGGTGACACCATGAGTTACCACACTGGGTGACCCAACCCTAGGGACGCCACTGGCTTCATGTAATTTGGGTACTACTTATTCATTGCTTTCCTGAAAAGTTCTTCTCTTCCTTAATTTCATCTCTTTTTGTTTCAGGGTGAATACAGAACTCAGAAGAGCAACCGGAATCTAGGTAAGAATGCATTGCACATCTATATACTGCACTGAATCCATTCTGTCAAGGCTGTCTAATTACTACTGAATCTTCTGTCCTGAAGAAATGCCAAACATTTATCATGGGGTATTTGCCTCACCTTGAGTGAACATTGACAGTCTCCTGTGACAAATACATGCAAAATGTATTATCTTTCCGCACATTGTATTGATTACATTTACATCAGCTTTCCTGCAGGCTAATTTACATTGAACAGGTTTTGGACTAAGCTCTAAAATACACTGCAGAAATCATCCAGTTTGAGACCGCTTTAACTGCCCTGGCTCAAAATGCTAGGAAATTCTGGGAACTGTAGTTTTATGAGACATTTAGCCTTCTCTATCAGAGAGCTCTGGTAGCCACAATACACTACAATTCCTAGGATTCCCTAGCACTGAGCCTCAAACTGGATTGTTTCTGCAGTGTGTTTTGGACCTAAGAGATGGATAATGGTTGAAAGTCACCCCTTGGATGAGAAGGGACTTGAAGCAAGTTCTTTCTTGTCTATTCACTATGACAGGTCAGTTATCTGGCTTTTACACTAGTCTGACTCCTGGTCTAAAGTCGTCATCTGAGGCCTTTGTGCTGTGCAGGTGTCCTCACTGAATAAAGGAAGATGAGTGGCCACAAGCATGAAGTTGCACACTGTGGGTGGAATGCTGCCCCCAGAGAAACTTGTCTGGTTCTTTATCATATCACCTTTTCTATACCAGGACTTTACATGTTATATATATATATATATATATATATATATCGGCATTTTAAAGTCATTACTCACTTACGGCAACCCTAAGGGTAATCTCCAGATCCAGTGTGGTATAGTGGTTTGAGTGTTGCACTATGACTTTGGAGATCAGGGCTCAAATTCCTGCTCAGCCCTGGAAAGCCACTGACTGATCTTAGGCAAGTCTCAGCCTCAGAGGAAGGAGAAGACAAACTTCCTCTGAACAAATCTTGTCAAGAAAATCCCATGATAGGGCTACCATAAACTGGAAATGACTTGAAGATACAACAACAAAAAGGCATACAGTGGGCCCTTGATATCCATTGGATTTTGGTTCCAGGACCCCATGGATACCAAAATCTGTGGAGATCCAAGTTCCATTAAATACAATGGCACAGTAAGATGGTATCCCTTGCTTTTCAGAATTTAGATATTTTAAAAATATTTTCAAACCGTGGATGCTTGAATCCGTGGTTAAAAAAAAACCCGTGGATATAGAGGGCTGACTGTATTAGACGTTTTACTACAGTCGTCCCTTCTGATTTGCGGGTGATCTGTTTTGGACCTCCCCCCCCCCCCAATCAGCAAAACTGAATCCCAGTCCTGGGAAAAGAGTGAGATATATATATATATATATATATATATATATATATATAGGAGCCCCATTGTTTTTAATGGTTGCATGGCCACGTGTGCACAACAGGCACGCACACCATTTTGTGTCTTCTTGCTTCCCATCTGCGGAAATTCAAAACTGCGAATGGGAAGTCAGAGAATCCGGAGGGATGACTGTACTTTCAAAACTCTGCAATTTTATCCCTGCTGCTGTTTTTACCTTGGTTTAAATTTACTTGTTTAATTATTGGGGTTTTTGTTGTATTTACTGTTTATAAATACTGGGGTGTTTGCTGTATGGAGTAGGTACTGTATTGTGGTTTTATTGTGGTTTTAAAGTTTGTAATTTTATATTGTTTTTATGTGATGTTTTAATTGTTTTATTGTACTAAGTTTTAAAAGAGTTTTATTTGTGAACCGCCTTGGGTCACTTTTTGGGAGAAAGGCGGCATACAAATTAATTAAATAAATAAATGAAACTTAATTAAAGTAAATTATAATTTGCACACTGCCTAGAGAACTTCAGTTACTGAGCAGAATTTAAAATATTAAACAAATAAATACATAGTTGTCCTAAACATAAATATGTCTATAAATAGTTTGTGTTCTATTTTTATTGAAGTCTAAAATGTTTCACAATATTTACATAGTTCATAAAAGTTTATGCTCCTCTGTAATTCAAATAGAGGCATTGGTAACTATCAGGGATTTTAGGTTTTAATCATGTTTAGTGGATGGAATTTCTGGTTTCACCACATGAGGGCACATTTATATAAAAGTAACAGAGGAAGTGCTACACAGAAACCCAGAGAGGTTTCTTGATGGGCTATCTGTAACTGACCTACTATGGCAGCCGAATTCCGCAGAAAATCCTGTCTTAAATCTCAAAAACAGAAAATCATTCAGGGTTTCCCTGCCTAGGAATTGCTTTTTTCTCATTTGAGTCATTCAGTAGAGCTCAGGCATTGAGCAATCGACACAGCAGTAATTCTATCCAAGCCATTCCATCTCCACAAACACTTAGAAAACTCTTCACAGTTTGGTACTGGGATAAATTAAGATCATGGAGAAACTCTGCAAAGGATCTTTCTAGGCACTTAGCCTAAGAAAGCAGAATGAGGAATTCTAAGGAATTTTCTAGCTGCTGCTCCTGAGCTATGCTGCAGAAGGCCTATTCTTATGTTACAGAAGGAGACAGAAGCTTTGAGCGTGGCACCTATCAGCCATCTGAGAGCCACAGAAATCTCATTGAGCCCAAGAAGCTGCCAAACCCAGTGAGAGAGTCTAAGCACCACCGGGAGTTGCACCGAGAGCTGCTCTTCACTCAGAGGAGGTGAGTAGGTCTGTAATTCAGAGAGTGCTTTGCTGAGCACCA
The DNA here is from genome assembly GCF_019175285.1 of Sceloporus undulatus. NCBI lineage: Eukaryota > Metazoa > Chordata > Lepidosauria > Squamata > Phrynosomatidae > Sceloporus > Sceloporus undulatus. The sequence continues at coordinate 68,804,956 of NC_056525.1, read as the reverse complement.
GTTGTTTAGTGGAGCTGGCGCATAGTTTCTACATGCAAAATCAAAGATGATAAGCCTCCCAGAGGGAACCACAAGCCAATGATGCAAGAAGATCCCACTAATGAATGAAAATGAGATGATGGGCCTAAACAGTCAGGCCAAAATAAAGCTGCTTCAGGTCACTTTGGAAGTGTGATGTTTAAATGATGCATGTGTCCTAAGAGGCCAGAAGCTGTACCAAGGCCACACTCTTCCAAGGTTTTTCTTTTTTAAAAAAGCATCTGGGGAAGTGATTTGCCGAGGTGATCCTAGGGTAGCAGGGTGAATTTTCTCCTCTCTGATTTTTAATTATTTTTAGTCATAGAAGTATGGTGCAAAAGGGATATTTCAGTGATGTACAGTATTATTGCTTGACCAAGGGTAATGTGCAATGTACACAAATAACCACACCAACAACATGGCTGGAGAAAAGACAGACCACAACTTTATTGATTACAGCTGAAAACAGGGTTGGCCCAAATGCATGGGCATTGACCAATCCGCCTGTTTATTGATGAGACCCACTCTGGCCTGGTGCTGGACTGCTGGGATGACAAGACAGGGGCAGAGCCCTGCAAAATCGCCTGTCACCAGGGAGTGCTGGAAAGGCATCCACCCTTAACTGGGTGACCCCCGTTCCATACACGTCCCCTGAATCCCATGAGGGGACTCCCATATGTTACCAATGTCCACATGGACACTGGTGAACGATGTCCCAGACCTCAGACTCATGCCTCTGCCAAGAAAAGTGGTCCTCCCAGGACAGTGGGCCCACCTTCTGCCAACCTTCCTCAGCTGCAACCAACTTACTCCCCTGCTGACAGAAGCAGTTACAGAGCTGAACCCCAAGTCTTGACATGGTCCATGTCATGCTAGCTAAGGTGAACTTCCAAGATGATGGAAATTGCAACAGGCCCAGGTGTCTGTGTTCCTCTGTTGCTGTGAGTGGTGAGTAACCCTTGGCTTTCCCCCTTAATTTTTAGTCAAAGAAGTATAGTGCAAAAGGGATTTCTGTGATGCACCATATCAGTATAACTGTAAATAAACAAAAGAAAGATGTTATTTTCATTTTTCTCAAAATTAAAAAAAAACCCACATGAGGATGGGAAGAAGATGTTGCAGGTGATGCCAGGAATCATTAGAAAATAATCTGGGACAAGAGAAACATTGTTTGGAGATATATATATATATATATATATATATATATATATATATATATATATATATATACATACATACAGCAACCCAAGAACTGCAGCAACAAATAGTGCAAACTCCAGACAC